>NW_013676447.1:0-4777 GCF_000517525.1 Limulus polyphemus
TCAGAAAGTTTCACAAATGTAAAGCCAACTGTAAGGGTTTTGTTTTACTCTAAAATGATAATTATTCAGGTAACTTCAGCCAAGATAAGAATTATTCAGGTAACTTGATCCAAGGTAAAAATTAATCAGTTATCTTGAGCGAAGATAAGAAATATTCAGCTAACTTGAGCCTAGATAAGGATTGTGGAGCTAAATCTGCATAAGTGTAAGAATTGGTGAGCTAAGCCTATTCCTAGTTAAGGATTATAGAGCTAAACTTACTCTAAAAAATTGATAAAAATTGTAGAGCTAAACGTACTTCGAGAGAGTAATTACCCAAAATCAATGCTAATCGGAGAAAGAAATGATGGCGTTAAACCTACTCTACAATTTCAGGTTGTTTCTCTTTGGACTTCACATTTCTGGGTGACATCAATATGTTCATTTCAAGACGCGTTCTTGATTATTCATATTTTGCGATGTTATAGAAATTCAACTTAACATGTTTCATCCAAGTATCTGAGATGCGTACAAGGTGTTTAGTTTCTAGCTATTGAATAGATTTATTCACGTGTTTCGTTCACTATAATCTTAAACTGCTTCCCAAGAGCATTTGTTGGTTCCCACTTGTTGGTTTCTAGTCTGTTCCACGACGAAACTGTATATATGTAAGTTTGAGCTTGATAATCACTATGTGTTCAATTAAACCACTTACTCTGGTACTCACGTGCTTTTGCATCAAAGCTACAGTTCCAAGCTTTCCTGCACCAGTGGGGTTTACGGTTTATTCTCTGTCGAAATACCTGGAGAGGGGGGGGGCTTTGTCTGAAGTACTGTAAGGAATAATTTGGATTCACATAAATAATGAATATAATACGAACATCTATATTTTACATCTTATAAACTTACATAAAGTAGGAGAGAAGCTTGTTTGATGTACTAATATAGTATCACGCTTATGTCACAGAAGCTAATTTAGTGTTCATACTTGTGTCACAGATGAGCTTCCGCGTTACAAAACCTTACTTTCATGAACAGGTTTTTCAAGCAGAGTAACATTTTATTACTTCTTTAGAATGTACACAAATCAAATTTTCATATTATCATTAACATGGTATTTCACCAAAACACCCCGTGAATCATGTTTCTATCTGAACACGCCATTGTTAAAGCTGCCGGGAGAGAATTACAATTTATATCGTTGAGAGCTATTGAATTATAACACAATATTTCACGATATTTTAACTAAACTACTCAATTGTAACACAATATTTCACGATATTGTAACTGAAGTACTCCATTGTAACACAGTATTTCACGCTATTGTTTATGTACTACTACAATGTAACACAGTATTTCACGGTATTGTATATTGTAATACAGTATTTCGCGGTATTGTTTATGAACTATTACGTTGTTTTAAATACTTTACGTAGGTATTTCGTGTAGTTGTTGTAAATACATTACGTATGTACTTCCTATATTTCTTGCAATCTACAAGATACATCAAAAAGGTGTTTTCTTAATTTGGCCTGAAATAATTCGCCTAAGTTTAAGGAATGGTAATTTTTATGAATAAGGTTGTCATAGAAAGAACCGGATTTACTAACGCAAAGTATTAATTTATGGAATTGTTATTTAAAGATGTCTATATTGTTGACGAAACTAGAAGTCTCTGTTGTTTTAGCTTCAAAGCTTGCTAATGGAATTACCGATGATAATGGGATTAATACCGGCTATATCTGTGATAATGTTATAATATTATTTTAAATACTTTTTAATGTATATCAGATCATTACTTAATAGAATTGAGAATTCTTTAGTCGCCATATTTTAACCTGGGAAATGTACATATATTTAATGAAACTTTAATAAAAATAATTTAGGAGTTACATTGTATGATTTAACAGCAAAACGAGATAAAACTGTAATGTGTTCTTCATGTATGGACAGGTTTTAACATGTTTGTAAGCCTGAACTTTTAAAGCTTCTGATATTAACCCTACTTATTTACATAAAGTTGCAATATTAAATGTTTTACATATGAAAAAGTTGCTAGCTGCCTTATCTGCAGAAGTAACGACATATCTACATAATAAAAGTTGTTAGCTGCGGAAGTATAGACATATCTATATAATAAAAGTTATCTCCGGAAGTAACGACATGTCTGTATAATAAAACTTATATCCGGAATTGGCGACATATTTGTATAATAAACGTTATCTCCGGAAGTGACGCCATATCTAGATAATCGAAATACTCATTTACTTCTTCCTTATCATGTTTATTCTTGTTATTAGTAGATTTCTTTATGGATTTACGCTCTTTACCCAATTTCTAAATAGGGTTCCTTTTAAATATCTTTTTGTAACCCTCAACGTAAGCTAAATTTTACTCAGTGAGGTATTAATTACTTGTGTAGTGCATTTCCGACTAATTTCACAACATTTTCAGAATTTTTGAACCTAAGTAGTAGTAAATCTTCATTGATGTCAAGGTTACCGGCGAGCACGTGTTCAATGGCAAGTGAATTATATTCGTAACTCATCACTAAGTACCGTATAGATATGTATCTCTCATTAGATCTACACTTCTGTTAAAAAATGGATCAGAAAACAAAACAAAAACGTATCATTCTTTTACGTAACAAATAACATCTAGTTCACATTAATCAATAAATACATCGTTACAGAATTACAACCCTGTAACACAGTTTTTAAGGATATCTTTAGAAAAATACTACATTGCAACACAGTTTTAAGGATACCTTTACAGAATTACTACACTGTAATGCAGCTTTTAAGGATATCGTTACAAAATTACTACACTGTAACACAGTTTTTTAAGGATAGCGTTAAAAACTACAACACTGTAACATGATTTTTAAGAATATTGTGACAGAAATACTACACTCTAACACAGATATTCAGGATAAGGTTACAGAACTACTACACTGTGACACAGTTTTTAGGATATCCTTACAGAACTACTACACTGTAACACATTTTCAGGATATCATTACAGCATTACTACAGTGTAACACAGTTCTTCAGGATATCCCGACACAAATACTACACTCTAACACAGTTTTTCGGGATATTGTTACAGATTACTACACTGAAACATACATTTTAAGGATATCGTTACAGAAACATTACACGTAACAGTTTTTCTGGATACCATTACAGAATTACTACAGTGTAACACAGTTTTCAGGATATTGTTACACAAATACGACACTGTAACACAGTTTCTTAAGATATCATTACAGAACTACTACACTGTAACAGATTTTCAGTATATCTTGACAAAACTACAACACTGTAACACACTTTTCCAGTATATCGATATAGAGCTTTTACACTGTAACACAGTTTTAAGGATATCCTTACAGAAATACTACACTGTAACACAGATTTTAAAGATATCATTACAGAATTACTACAGTGTAACACAGTTTTCAGGATATCGTTACACAAATACAACACTGTAACAGAGTTTCAGTATATCTTGACAAAACTACAACACTGTGACACACTTTTCCAGTATATCGATATAGAACTTTTACAGTGTAACAAAGTTTTTAAGGATATTGTTATAGAACTAGTACACTGTAACACAGTTTTCCAGGATATCGATATATAACTTGTACACTGAATCACAGTTTTTCAGGATAACGTTACAGAAACACTACACTGAACAGAGTTTTAAAGGATATCGTTACACAAATACTACATTGTAATACCGTTTAAGGGATATTGTTACAGAATTTCTACACTGAAAAATAGTTTACCAGGATATGGTTACTGATCTAGAACACTGTAACACAGTTTTCAAGGATATTCTTACAGAACTACTACACTGTAACACAGTTTTTCAGGGTATCGTTACATAACTACTACACTGTAACACGGTTTTTAAGGATATTGTTGCAGAAATACTGCACTGTAACAAAGTTTTTCAGGGTATCGTTACATAACTACTACACTGTAACACAGTTTTTAAGGATATCGTTAAATAATTTCTACACTGAAACATAGTTTACTGGTCTACTGATCTACTACACTGTAACACATTTTTTAAGGATAGCCTTACAGAACTACTACACTGTAACACAGTTTTTCAGGATATCGTTACAGAACTACAACACAGTTTCTTAAGATATCATTACATAACTACTACACTGTTACACAGTTTTTAAGGATATCCTTATAGAACTACTACACTGTAACAGAGTTTTTCAGGATATCGTTACAGAACTACTACACTGTAACACAGTTTTTAAGAATATCCTTACAGAACTACTACACCGTAACACAGTTTATATGGATATCATTATAGAATTATTGCACTGTAACACAGATTTTAAAGATATTGTTATAGAACTACTACACTGTAACATAGTTTACCAGGATATCGTTACAGATGTAATACACAGTAACACAGTTTTTAAGTATATCGTTACAAAACTACTACACTGTAACACAGTTTTTAAGGATATCCTTACAGAACTACTACACTGGAACATAGTTTTTCAGTATATCGTTACAGATTTACTACACTGAATCACAGTTTTTCAGGATATCCTTACAGAACTACTACACTGGAACACAGTTTTTCAGTATATCGTTACAGATTTACTACACTGAATCACAGTTTTTCAGGATAACGTTACAGAAACATTACACTGGACAGAGTTTTAAAGTATATCGTTACACGAATACTATACTATAAGGCCCGGCATGGCCAGGTGGTTAGGGCACTCGACTTGTAATTTGCGAGTCGCGGGTTCGAATCT
>NW_013676447.1:5227-8053 GCF_000517525.1 Limulus polyphemus
CAAACAAACAAACAAACAAACTATACTATAATAATTACTAATTTGCCTTATATTGGAAAATTATACCTAAAATTCAGTGACAAAGTAGTCTATATTATGTTTTCAGATGGTATATTTCTATATAAAATAGTGTGTATTCTCTCCTCCAATGGTAGGTTTGTGTACACAGTAGTATGTATTGTCTCATCAAATGCTATGTCTCTCTACAGAATTGTCTGTATTTCTCTTAAAAGGGTATGTTTGTGTACAGTGTATTCTGTAGTCTCTTCTAAAGATATGTTTCTGTACACAGTAGTCTGTATAGTGTCTTCAAAAGGTATGTTTGTGTATACAGTAGTTGGAATTGTCTCTTCTAATGGTATGTTTGGGTACATAATCGTCTGCATTGTCTCTTCAAATGATATCTTTGTGTACACAGTATTCTCTATTGTCACTTCAAATAGTATATTGGGGTATAAAGTAGTCTGTATTGTATCTTTAAATAGTGTTTTTTGTGTACAGAGTAGCCTCTATTATCTCTTGAAATTGTAGGTTTGGGTACGCAAAAGTCTGAATAGTGTATTCAAATTTTATGTTTGTGTACAGAGTATTCTGTATTGTCTGTTGAAAAGGTATGTTTATGTACTGAATACTCGGTAAAGACTCGACAAATGGTATTTTTGTGTACTGAGTAGTCTGTATAGTCTCTTCAAATATTTTGTTTTTGTACAGAGTAGTCTGTATAATGTCTTCAAGTGGAATCTTTGTGTACAAAGTAGTCTGTATAGTTTATTCAAGTGCGATGTGTGTGTACACAGCAGCCTGTATAGTCTCTTTAAATGGTATGTTTGTGTACACAGTAGTTTGTATAATCTTTTCAAATGGTATGATTGTACACACAGTAGTCAATATTGTCATTTCAAATCGTATATTGGCGTACACAGTAGTATGTTTTGTCTCATCAAATGGTGTTTTTGTGTACAGAGTAGACTCTATTATCCATTGAAATGTTATGTTTGGGTATCAGAATGGTCTGTATTGTCTTTTGAAATGGTATGTTTCTTTACACAATAGTCTGTATTGTCTCTTCAAATGGTATGTTTGTGTACACAGTAGTCTGTATTGTCTGTTCAAAAGATATGTTTATGTACACAGTATTCTGTATTACCTCTTCAAAAGATATGTTTGTGTACAGAGTAGTCTGTATTTTCTCTCCAAGTCGTATGTCTTTTCATAAGGTGTGTTTGTGTACATAATTCTCTGTATGTCTTTTAAAAGGGTGTCTTTGTGTACTGAGTAGTCTGCAGTCTTTCAAAACGTAATTTTTGTATACAGATTAGTTTGTATTTTCAATTGAAATGGCATGTTTGTCTACAGAGTAGTCTGTATTATCTCTTCAAATGGTATATTTGTGTACAGAATAGTCTGTATTATCTTTTCAAATGGTACATTTGTGTACAGAATAGTCTGTATTCTGTCTTCAAATGATATGAATGTACAATGAAAAGAAGGAAAAGAAAGATAATTAATCAGTAGCAGTGGAGAAGGAAAAAGAAAACTACTTGATCAGTAGTAGTAGAGAAGGAAAAGAAAGTAAATTAAATCAGATACAGTGTAGAAGTGAAAGAAAGCTACTGAATCACTACCAGTGGAAAATAAAAAGAAAGCTACTTAAAGAGCACCAGTGGATAAGGAAATCAAATGTACTTAATCAGTAGTACGAAAAGAAAAACTACGTAATCAAAAGCTGTGAAGAAGGAAAAGAAAAGTACTTAATCAGTAACAGTGAAGAAGAAAAAAGAGAATTACTTAATCATGAACAGTGGAGAAAGAATAGAAAACTACTTAATCATCAACAGTGGTGAAGGAGATTAAAATTACTTAATCAGCAACAGCAACGAAGTAAAAGCAAGCTACTTGATCATCAACAGTGGAGAAGTTAAAAAGCTACTTAATTCTAAACAGTGGAGAAGGAAAAGAAAACTACTTAATCAGTAAAAGTGAAGAAGAAAAGAAAGCTACTTAATCAGTAGGAACGAAGAGGGAAAAAGTTATTTAATGATCAAGAGTGGAAAAGGAAAAGATACGTACTTAATCATTAACAATGGAGCGGGAAATAAAGCTACTTAATAACTAACTGCAAAGAAGGAAAAGAAAACTAATTAATCAGGAACTGTGAAGAAGGAAAAGAAATTTAATTATATCAGGAACAGTGGAGAAGGAAAAAGGCTACTTAACCATCAACAATAGAGAAGGAAAATAATGCTACTTAATCAGCAACAGAGAAAAAGGAAAAGAAAACTACTTAATGACCAACAGTGGAGAAGGAATTGAAAGCTCCTTGATCATCAACAGTAGAGAAGGAAAAAAAGCTATTTAATAAGCAACTGTGAAGAGAGAATACTAAACTACTTAATCATCAACAGTGGAGAAGGAAAAGAAAGCTACTTAATCAGCTTCAGTGGAGAAGGAAAACAAAACTGCTCAGTCAGATGCAGTGAAATAGAAAAGAAAGCTACTTAATCGGCATCAGTGGAGAAGAAAAATAATGCTACTTAATTAGCACCAGTTGAGAAGGAAAAGAAAATTACTTAATCGGTAAGAGTGAAAAAGGAAAATTAAGCTACTTAATCAGTAACACCGTAGAAGGAAAATAAAACTACTAAATTTGCAACAGTGAAGAAAGAAAAAACTAATTAATGAGCAACAGTGTAGAAGTAAAAAATTCTACTAAATCAGTAGCCGTGAAGAAGGAAAAGAAAAGTACTTAATCGTCAACAGTGGAGAGGGAAAATAAAGCTACTTAATGAATGAGAGTGGAGAAGGAAAAGAAAGCTACTTAATGAA
>NW_013676447.1:9000-15005 GCF_000517525.1 Limulus polyphemus
TTAATGAGGAACAATTCAGAGGGAAAGAAACTACTTAATCATCAACAGTGAAGTTGGAAAAGAAAACTATATATTCAGTAGCAACGAAGAGTAAAAAGAAAGCTACTTAATCAGTAACATTGAAGAAGGGAAGTAACAGACATAATCGCTAGCAGTGGAGACGAAAAACAAAACTACTTAATAAGCAACAGTTTAGAAGAAAAAGAAAGTTAGTTAATCATCAACAGTGGAGAAGGAGATTAAAACTACTTAATTATTAACAATGTAGAAGGAAAAGGAAGCGACTTAATCAGCAACAGCGGAGAAGAAAAAGAAAGCTACTTAATGATCAATAGTGGAGAAGGAAAAGAAAGCTACATAATCATCACCAGTGGAGAAGGAAAAGAAAGCTACTTAATGATCAACAGTGGAGAAGGAAAAGAAAGTTACTTAATTAGTAACAATGGAGAAGGAAAAGAAAACTATTTAGTCAGCAATAAGGGAAAAGGAAAATAAAACTACTTAAGCAGTAACAGTGGAGAAGGAAAGGAAACTACTTAATCAGTAACAATGTATAAGGAAAAGAAAGCTACTTAATCTGTTGCAGTGAAGAAGGAAAAGAAAGCTACATACTCAGTAACACTGATGTAGGAAAATAAAATTATATAATCAATTGGAGTGAAAAAGGAAAATAAAGCTACTTAATCATGAGCAGTGGAGAAGGAAAATAAAGCTACTTAATCATGAACAGTGAAGAAGGAAATGAAATCTACTTAATTATGAACATTGAAGAAGGAAAAGAAAACCACTTTATCAGTAACAGTGAAGAAAGAAAAGAAAGTTACTTAAATCAGCACCAGAGAAAAAGGAAAAGAAAGCTACTTAATGAGCTCCAGTGGATATGGAAAAGAAAATACTTAACGAGTAACAGTGAATAAGGACAAAAATGCTACTTAGTCATCAACAGTGGAGAAGTAAAATAAAGCTACTTATTAAACAACAGTGGAGAAGGAATACAAAATAATTAATCAGCAACTGGGGAGAAGGAAAAGAAATCTTCTTATTCAGTAGCAGTGGGAAGGAAAAGAAACTACTTAACCAGTAACGGTGAAGAAAGCTACTAAATCAACAGTGGAGAAGGAAAATGAAGCTACTTAATCAGTGACAGTGGAGAAGGAAGAGAAATTTACTTAATGAGGAACAGTGAATAAGGACAAGAATGCTACTTAGTCATCAACAGTGGAGAAGGAAAAGAAAGTTACTTAATCATTAACAATGGAGAACCAAAAGAAAACCATTTAATCAACAACATTGGAGAATGAGAAGGAACTACTTAATCAATAAAGGAGCAGAAGGAAAATAAAACTATTTAATGAGCAGCAGTGGAGAAGGAAAAGAAACTACTTAATCAGTAACAGATAAGAATGAGAAGAGAGCTACTTAGTCAGCAGCAGTGAAAAAAGAAAAACGTTACTTAATCATTAACATTGGAGAACGAGAAGAAACTATTTAATCAGCAAAAGTGGAGAATGAGAAGGAAACTACTTAATCAGTAGCTGTGAGGAAGGAAAAGAAAACTACTTAATCAACTAGAGTTGAGAAGGAAAATAAATCTACTTAATCATTAGCACTCTAGTAGGAAAAGAAATTTACCTAATCATTAGCACTATAGTGTGAAAAAAATTACTTAATCAATAACTGTGAAGAAGGAAAAGAAAGCTACTTAATTAGTAAAAGTGATGAAGGAGAAGAATGCTACTTAATGAGTAACAGTAGAGAAGGAAAAGAAAACTACTTAATGAGCAACATTGAAAAAGGAAAGGAAAACTACTTAATCAGTATTACTGTAGTAGGAAAAGAAAGCTACTTAATCAATAGCTATGAAGAAGGAAAAGAAAATTACTTAATTAATCAGTAACAGAGAAGAAGAAAAAGCAAACTACTTAACCATCAACAGTGGAGAAGGAAAATAAAGCTACTTAATCATAACAGTGGAGAAGGAATAGAAAGCTATTTAATCGTGAACAGTGGAAAAGGAAAACAATTCTCAATCACCAACAGTTGAGAAGGAAAAGAAAGCTACTTAATCAGTAAAAGTGAAGAAGGAAAAAAAAGCCACTTAATGAGCAACAGTTGAGAAGGATAAGAAAGCTACTTAATCAATAAAAGTGAAACAGTAAAATAAAACTACTTAATGAGCAACAGCGAAGGAGGTATAAAAAGATACTTAATCATTAACAGTGAAGAAGAAAAGAAAGCTTCATAATCAGCAAAAGTGTAGAAAGAAAAGAAAGGTACTTAATCAGTGAAGAAGGGAAAGAAAACTACCTAATCTGCAACAATGAAGATATTAAATAAAGTTACTTAAGTAGTAACAGTGGAGAAGGAAAAGATAGCTACTTAATGAGCAATAGAGAAGAAAGAATACTACTTAGTAGCACTGTAGTAAGAAAAGAAAACTATTTGATCTGTAACATTTAAGAACGAAAAGAAAGCTACTTAATCATCAAAAGTGAAGACGGATAAAGAAATCTACTTAAGTCAGCAACAGTGAAGAAGAAAACGAAAGCTACTTAATCAGCACTAATGGAGAAGGAAAAGAAAATTACATAATCAGTAACAGGGAATAAGGTACAGAAAACTACTTAATTAGTAATATTGAAGACGGAAAAGAAAGTTACTTAAATCATCAACAGTGAAGAAGGAAAATAAAGTTACCTAATTAGTACCAGTGGAGAGGGAAAAGAATCGATTAATCAGAAACAGTGAAATATGAAACTAAACCTACTGAATCAATAGAAGTAGGAAAGAAAAAACGAAGGTTGCTTAATCATCAACATTGGAGAACGAAAAGAAAACTACTTAATCAGCAACAGTGGAGAAGGAATGTACTTCATCAGTAGTAGTGGAGAAGTAAAAGAAAACTATTTAATCTGCAACAATGAAGAAATTAAATAGAGTTACATAATTAACAACAGTGGAGAAGGAAAGAAAGCTACTTAATCATCAACAGTGGAGATGGAAGAGAGTACTACCTAATCAGTAGCAGTGGAGAAGGAAAAGAATACTACTTAATCAGTAACAGAGGAGAACTAAAACAAAACTATTTAGTCAGTAGCAGTGAAGAAGGAAAAAAATACTACTTAATCAGTAGCAGTGGAGAATGAAAACAAAACTGCTTAATCAGCTACAGTGAAGAAGCAAAATGAAGATAATTAAATCATCAACAGTGAGGAAAGGAAAGAAAGCTACTCAATCAGTAGCAGTGAAGAAGGGAAATAATAAGACTTAATCACTAGCAATGGAGAAGGAAGAGAAAGCTACTTACTCAGTAAAAGTGGAGAAGAAAAATAATGCTATTTAACCAGTAAAAGTGAAGAAGGAAAAGAAAGCTACATAATCCGCAAAAGTGTAGAAGGAAAATATATCTCCGTAATCAGCAATAAAGGAGATAGAGAAGAATGTTACTTAATTGGAAGCGGTGAGTAAGGAAAAAAAAATATACTTAATCAGTAACGGCGGAGAAGGAAAAGAAAACTATTTGATCATTAACAGTGAAGAAGGAAAAGAAAGCTACTTAATCATCAACAGTGGAGATGGAAAATGAAGGTAGTTAATCAGCATTAGTGGAGAAGAAAAAGAAAGGTACTTAATGAGTAACAGTGGATAAGGAAATGTTTAAGAATTGCGGTAATCTATTTATTTTTTTAATTTAACTGAACTCAATGAACTGAACTGAATTCGTGACTTTAGTAAATGCTGAAAATAATTGAAGTTGAACAAGACAGTAACTTTACGTGGTAAAAATGTAATATGAACACTCTTCAAAAAATTATATTTTTTCCATAAAATTATCGGTTTCTCTCCTTTACTTATCTATTCCGATAGGTGGCTCCAAAAGAAGGAACTGACGACTGCTCGATCCCGTGGAATGTTTCACTGTACGGTTCACGCGCCAAGCAGTCTGTTGGTGTTCAAGGTGTTACATAGTTAGAACATGAACAACTACAAACGTCTCCGAAGAATGTACTTAGCATGTCTTAGTTTGATAGTGAAGTTAAAACTGAACGTTCGTCATTAGTTTGTTTTCATACCCTGGATGGTGTTTAACGTTAAAAGTGTACGATTTGGGTAAGTTGACTTTTGTAGGCACCTCAACCCTCTTGTGTAAATGCCAGTGCTACAAGGTGATAGTTAACTGTTGCTAGTATCAATATAACGATTACGAATGGCCAAAAGGATACATCAGTTATAATCACAGAAGCAAACGCTTCCTTCTTCAGCAAAATAATCTTTGGAAGAAATACCTGGAAACTTGAGGGCCCCCCTCCCCAGACATCCCCAAAAAGATAAGGGATATTTATATAAAGCTACATTCGTAGCGACTAACCATGTATGACCAACAAGAGACTTAACCAGTCATTTAGGTTCTCAAGTTTTTATTTACATGGTGCCAGAATAAACTTAAAATTATCTCTGCCAATCACTACGATACAAAATGACGTCACCATCTAGAAGTCCTTATAAGAGAAGAATTCTATCACACTGTCATTCAGTCTTATGTTGTGGATCCTTGTTCCCTGTTCCTCGACTAGGAAGGACAACATCCCAGTTAAAGGTAAAACAAACATATGTTCTATAAACATTAATGTTCAAGTTTCAATAATGTAGCTCAGTAAAAATTATATTTCTTCCTTATCTTAATGTTTCTTACAATATGAATCAGGACGAATTTCAGAATAATGATATCCACCCTCCAAACTAAACCTCTATATAGCTGCTTCAGATCTTTTTTTATATTTTATATTTTAATAGCTCTTACATCTCTCGAGACTGTTCTTGTCTTTAATTTATATTGTAATAGCTCTTACATCTCTCGAGACTGTTCTTGTCTTAAATTTATATTGTAATAGCTCTTACATCTCTCGAGACTGTTCTTGTCTTTAATTTATATTGTAATAGCTCTTAAATCTCTCGAGACTGTTCTTGTCTTAAATTCTCTTAAATTCTCTCGGGACTGTTCTTGTATTTAACTTATATTGTTATAACTATTACATTTCTCGGGACTGTACTTGTCTTTAATTTATACTGTAATAGCTCTTACATCTCTCGAGACTGTTCTTGTCTTTAATTTATATTGTAATAGCTCTTACATCTCTCCGGACTGTTCTTGTATTTAACTTATATTGTTATAGCTATTACATTTCTCGGGACTGTACTTGTCTTTAATTTATATTGTAATAGCTCTTACATTTCTCGAGACTGTTCTTGTCTTTAATTTATTTTGTAATAGCTCTTACATCTCTCGAAACTGTTTTTGTCTTTAATTTATATTGTAATAGCTCTTACATTTCTTGGGACTGTTATTGTATTTAATTTATATTGTAATAGCTCTTACATTTCTTGGGACTGTTATTGTATTTAATTTATATTGTAATAGCTCTTACATCTGTCAGGAATGTTCTTATATTTAATTTATAATGTTATAGCTCTAACATCTCTAGGGACTGTTCTTGTCTTCAATTTACATTGTAATAGCTCTTACATCTTTCGGTATTGTTATTGTCATTAACGTACATTGTAATAGCTCTTACATCTCTCGGGAATGTTCTTGTCATTAATTTACATTGTAATAGCTCTAACATCTCTCGGGACTGTTCTTGTATTTAATTTATATTGTTATAGCTCATACAATTCTCGGGACTGTTATTTTCTTTAAAACACATTGTAATAGCTCTTACATCTCTCGGGACTGTTATTGTCTTTAATTTATATTGTAATAGCTCTTACATCTCTCGGGACAGTTATTGTTTTTAATTTATATTGCTATAGCTCTTATATCTATCGAGAGAGTTATCGCTTTAATTTATATTGTAATAGCTCTTACATCTCTGGAAACTGTTATTGTCTTTAATTTATATTTTAATAGCTCTTACTACTCTCGGTTCTGTTCTTGTATTTGATTTATATTGTAATAGCTCTTACATCTTTCTGGCCTGTTCTTGTATTTAATTTATATTGTTATA
>NW_013676447.1:15803-17519 GCF_000517525.1 Limulus polyphemus
ACTTTTACCGTCTTTAATTTATATTGTAATAGCGCTTACATCTCTCGGGACTGTTCTTGTCTTTAATTTATATTGTAATAGCGCTTACATCTCTCGGGACTGTTCTTGTCTTTAATTTATATTGTAATAGCTCTTACATCTCTCAGGACTCTTTTTGTCTTTAATTTATATTGTAATAGCTCTTACATCTCTCAGGAATGTTCTTGTCTTTGATTCATATTGTAATAGCTCTTACATCTCTCAGGAATGTTCTTGTCTTTGATTCATATTGTAATAGCTCTTACATCTCTCGGGAATGTTCTTATATTTAATTTATACTGTTATAGCTCTTACATCTCTCGGGACTGTTCTTGTCTTTAATTTACATTGTAATAGCTCTTACATCTTTCGGTATTGTTCTTGTCATTAATTTACATTGTAATAGCTCTTACATCTCTCGGGACTGTTCTTGTCTTTAATTTATATTGTAATAGCTCTTACATCTCTCGGGACTGTTCTTGTCTTTAATTTATATTGTATTAGCTCATACAACTCTCGGGACTGTTCTAGTCATTAATTAACATTGTAATAGCTCTTACATCTCTCGGGACTGTTCTTGTATTTTACTTATATTGTTATAGCTCATACATTTGTCGGGACTGTTATTGTCTTTAATTTACATTGTAATAGCTCTTACATTTCTCGAGATTGTTATTGTCTTTAATTTATATTGTAATAGCTCTTACATCTCTCGGTTCTGTTCTTGTATTTAATTTATTATGTAATAGCTCTTACATTTCTCTGGAAACTGTTTTTGTCTTTGATTAATATTGTAATAGCTTATACATTTATCGAGATTGTTATTGTCATTAGTTTACATTGTAATAGCTCTTACATCTCTCTGGACTGTTATTGTCTTTAATTTACATTGTAATAGCTTTTACATCTCTGGAAACTGTTATTGTCTTTAATTTATATTGTGATAGCTCTTACATCTCTCGGGACTGTTCTTGTATTTAACTTATATTGTTATAGCTATTACATTTCCCGGGACTGTACTTGTCTTTAATTTATATTGTAATAACTCTTACATCTCTTGAGACTGTTCTTGTCTTCAATTTATATTGTAATAGCTCTTACATCTGTCGGGAATGTTCTTGTATTTAATTTATATTGTTATAGTTCTTACATTTATCGGGAATGTTATTGTTTTTAATTTATATTGTAATAGCTCTTACATCTCTTTGAAAAGTTCTTGTATTTAAATTACATTGTTATAGCTCAAACATTTCCCGGGACTGTTATTGTCTTTAATTTACATTGTAATAGCTCTTACATCTTTCGGGAATGTTATTTTATTTAATTTTCATTGTTATAGCTCTTACATCTCTCGGAACTATTTTTTATATTTAATTTATATTGTTATAGCTCTTACATCTCTCGGGATTGTAATTCTCTTTAATTTATATTGTAATAGCTCTTATATCTCTCGAGACTGTTATTGTCTTTAATTTATATTGTAATACCTTTAACATCTCTCGAAACTGTTATTGTATTTAATTTATATCGTTATAGCTCTTACATTTCTCGGGACTTTTATTGTCTATAATTTATATTGTTATAGCTCCTACATTTCTCGGGACTGTTATTGTCTTTAATTTATATTTTAATAGCTCTTACATCTCTCGGGACTGTTCTTCTCATTAATTTATATTTTAATAGCTCTTACATCTCTCG
>NW_013676448.1:0-12387 GCF_000517525.1 Limulus polyphemus
GCTCAACTCTTCACCTTCGACATTTATAATACAATACATGCCAGATAACCCAACATCAAGGCAGACTCACCATCGGGACTTATAATCCAATACATGCCAGATAACCCAACATCAAGGCAGACTCACCATCGGGACTTATAATCCAATACATGCCAGATAACCCAACATCAAGGTAGGCTCAACTCTTCACCTTCGACATTTATAATACAATACATGCCAGATAACCCAACATCAAGGCAGACTCACCATCGGGACTTATAATCCAATACATGCCAGATAACCCAACATCAAGGCAGACTCAACTCTTCACCATCGGGATTTATAAAATCAATAAAAACAAGATAACTTAAACATCAGAAATGCGTATTCTAAGACTTTTCAATAAGCAAAACTGTATATTTTAAAACTATTTCCATTCTATTTATGAAATAAAAGCTATAATTAAATTAGGGGATAATAATCCGGGGCCCTTCACCAGTATTGTTGTTTTTAATGGCCAAAACACGTAACTTCAGACAATCTTGATATACATACAGAAACGAAACGTTGATCCGTGATTGTCAATTCTGAGTGAAGAATGTAATGACTTTTAAACTGAATAAAGTTTTCTCAACACTCATATTTGAAAACTTTTGATGAGAATCATTAACAAACTAAATTCTAGTCTTTCTGAAGGACCCGAGGTATTTTTTGTAGAAGATATTTACATTTTAATGTCAACATACACATTACCTTACTGACTGTGCACGATTAATGTCTTTGAACAACATACTTAAAGTTTTATAATTAATTACTCGTCAACGCTTTACACAAACAACCCTTGTTTCATTTAACTTTCTCACTTTGAAGTCATTTCGATAAAGATTTCCAATTATCCGCGTAAACAACATGTTAAGGTTTTCAATGAATATTATAAAAGTCATTGTACTATTTAGTAGTCTTGTTTCATGCGTGGGATCCATAAATATCAGGGTTCTAAACACAAATTGTGTTACGAACCAAGTTTTTTTCACTTCTCTGAACGTACCTCGATCTTATTCTACACAGAATTGATCTTCTAATAATTTCATTTTCGGTTTAGTTACTGATTAATTATGTTTTATTACAATTTACAGCTTTTAAAACCTTACTCACTGTAAAAGTTGTAACTTGTATTAAAACCGTCGTACTACATTAATATTAGTCCCATTACACCTTTACTCGTCATACTACATTAATATTAGGCCCATTACACCTTCACTTGTCATACTACATTAATATTAGTCCCATTACACCTTTACTCGTCATACTACATTAATATTAGTCCCATTACATCTTTACTCGTCATACTACATTAATATTAGGTCTATTACACCTTCACTTGTCATACTACATTAATATTAGGCCCATTACATCTTTACTCGTCATACTACATTAATATTAGTCCCATTACATCTTTACTCGTCATACTACATTAATATTAGGCCCATTACATCTTTACTCGTCATACTACATTAATATTAGGCCCATTACATCTTTACTTTTCATAATACATTAATATTAGTCCCATTACATCTTTACTCGTCATACTACATTAATATTAGTCCCATTACATCTTTACTCGTCATACTACATTAATATTAGTCCCATTACATCTTTACTCGTCATACTACATTAATATTAGTCCCATTACATCTTTACTCGTCATACTACATTAATATTAGGCCCATTACATCTTTACTCGTCATACTACATTAATATTAGGCACATTACATCTTTACTCGTCATACTACATTAATATTAGGCCCATTACATCTTTACTCGTCATACTACATTAATATTAGGCACATTACATCTTTACTCGTCATACTACATTAATATTAGGCCCATTACATCTTTACTCGTCATACTACGTTAATATTAGGCCCATTACATTTTCACTCGTCATACTACGTTAATATTAGTCCCATTACATCTTCACTCGTCATACTACATTAATATTAGTCCCATTACTTCTTTACTCGTCATACTACATTAATATTAGTCCCATTAAATTTTTACTCGTCATACTACATTAATATTAGGCCCATTACATTTTTACTCGTTTTAAGACATTAATGTTAGGCCCATTACATCTTTACTCGTCATACTACATTAATATTAGTCCCATTACATCTTCACTCGTCATACTACATTAATATTAGGCCCATTACATTTTTACTCGTTTTAAGACATTAATATTAGGCCCATTACATTTTTACTCGTCGTTAAACATTCATATTAGGCTCATTACATTTTTACTCGTTTTAAGACATTAATATTAGGCCCATTACATTTTTACTCGTTTTAAGACATTAATATTAGGCCCATTACATTTTTACTCGTTTTAAGACATTAATATTAGGCCCATTACATTTTTACTCGTTTTACGACATTAATATTAGGCCCAGTACATTTTTACTCGTTATAAACTATCAAGAGTTATTGACTGATTGAGAGTTGTGTCGTACGCAGCTTTACAGTTAGATAATATTCTGGCAATTAAACCTACTTAATCCAACAGATGTAGTTTATTGAAATTTGTTTGAAATATCTTCTAACAGGAATGATAAAAGATGAAATATTAGCATCTTAATGTTCCGCATAAATAATTTTTACGTTATAAAGTATTAGTTTTATATATTTTAAATTTGTGTTGAAGAACTAGACTAGTTAAATAGATACCAGAGCAATATTCAACTTTAATTGTTTTTGTAATTTGAAATATAGACAGATACATTTTTGTTTAATAGACCAATCACAGCTAATCTTCAGAGCCATTGTTAATTAGTCTGAAGATGACCAAATCAAGAGAAGTAATGAATGTTGAAAGATATGTATGATATGTGAGTGTGTTATTTTTAATAAGACTTTTAACGGTGTGTGTATATAATATTGTTGTAACTGAAGAAACAATGTTCTTTATCTGTGAGTGTGTTATTTTTAATAAGACTTTTAACAGTGTGTGTGTGTATATAATATTGTTGTAACTGAAGAAACAATATCCTTTATCTGTGAGTGTTTTATTCTTAATAAGACTTTTAACAGTGTGTGTATATAATATTGTTGTAACTGAAGAAACAATATCCTTTGTATGTGAGTGTGTTATTGTTAATAAGACTTTTAACGGTGTGTGTATATAATATTGTTGTAACTGAAGAAACAATATCCTTTATATGTGAGTGTGTTATTGTTTATAAGACTTTTAACGGTGTGTGTATATAATATTGTTGTAACTGAAGAAACAATATCCTTCATCTGTGAGTGTGTTATTGTTAATAAGACTTTTAACAGTTCGTGTATATAATATTGTTGTAACTGAAGAAACAATATCCTTTATCTGTGAGTGTGTTATTTTTAATAAGACTTTTAACGGTGTGTGTATATAATATTGTTGTAACTGAAGAAACAATATCCTTTATCTGTGAGTGTGTTATTTTTAATAAGACTTTTAACGGTGTGTGTATATAATATTGTTGTAACTGAAGAAACAATATCCTTTATCTGTGAGTGTGTTATTTTTAATAAGACTTTTAACAGTGTGTGTATATAGTATTGTTGTAACTGAAGAAACAACATCCTTTATCTGTGAGTGTGTTATTCTTAATAAGACTTTTAACAGTGTGTGTATATAATATTGTTGTAACTGAAGAAACAATATCCTTTATCTGTGAGTGTGTTATTGTTAATAAGACTTTTAACAGTTCGTGTATATAATATTGTTGTAACTGAAGAAACAATATTCTTTATCTGTGAGTGTGTTATTTTTAATAAGACTTTTAACAGTGTGTGTATATAATATTGTTGTAACTGAAGAAACAATATCCTTTATCTGTGAGTGTGTTATTCTTAATAAGACTTTTAACGGTGTGTGTGTATATATAATATTGTTGTAACTGAAGAAACAATATCCTTTATCTGTGAGTGTGTTATTTTTAATAAGACTGTTAACGATGTGTGTGTATATAAATTTGTTGTAACTGAAGAAACAATATCCTTTATCTGTGAGTGTGTTATTTTTAATAAGATTTTTAACAGTGTGTATATAATATTGTTGTAACTGAAGAAACAATATCCTTTATTTTTGACTAGGTTATTTTTCCAATAAAAAAAATATCAGCTCTAGACTTATTGCCGTCTAATATTTATGTTTTCATGTAATATCGGTTAACTATATTGTTGCACAACGTTGCGGAATACTTAAAAGAATTATTATGTACACAACTAAATATTCTTACCATCAACGAACAGTGTTAATGTGCATTTATTTTCAATTCTATCATTAAAAATCCTAAATAGGCCTATCATCTCTATGTTGTTATTTTCATATGCAGCTAATCAAATTACTAAATGCATAGCTTAAGTTACTGTGTTACGTAACGTTCCCTAGACTCCAGAGAATGAATGAGGTAGGACTTCCTGACCTGACCTAACCTAACCGAACCCTAACCTGACCTGACCAAACCTAACCTAACCTAACCTGACCTGACCTGACCTGACCTGACCAGACCAAACCTAACCTAACCTGACCTGACCTAACCTAACCTAACCTAACCTAACCCTAACCTGACCTGACCAAACCTAACCTAACCTAACCTAACCTGACCTGACCTAACCTGACCTGACCTAACCTAACCTAATCTAACCCTAACCTAAACTATACTTCTGAAGATAAGGACACACTTGATCATTTCTTTAGTCCTGGTTTATCTCAAACGTTTGTTTCATTAGCTATGAGTAATATTTACGGTATATGTTAACATCTGACTGACAGGAAATATTATGATTTACTCACTACAACTGAACAAATGGTTTAATTCAATGATTTGTTGTCTATTTTTTTATGCTGACGACTTCAAACTTTTTTGGTTCAAAATTAGGCGACCTTAACCTTGACCTCTAATGGCCCTTGATGTTAGCGTGTAATATTAATAAATGAAAGGATGGCCCGTGACGTAATTGTGTGATATTAATAAATGAAAGGATGGCCAGTGATGTTATGGTATGATATTAATAAATGAAAGGATGGCCCGTGACGTAATTGTGTGATATTAATAAATGGAAGGATGGCCAGGGATGTTATGGTATGATATTAATAAATGAAAGGATGGCCCGTGACGTAATTGTGTGATATTAATAAATGAAAGGATGGCCAGTGATGTTATGGTATGATATTACATCACAATAAGATTTGTAATAATGTATAATATAATGACGTTACTTTACAACTCGTTAGATTTGATATGTTATGCTCCGCCTCATAAGGCCCTCTACACTCTACAACTCGTTAGATTTGATATGTTATGCTCCGCCTCATAAGGCCTTCTACACTCTACAACTCGTTAGATTTGATATGTTATGCTCCGCCTCATAAGGCCTTCTACACTCCACAACTCGTTAGATTTGATTTTGTCGACTTGATTACTTTTGTATAAGTACAGTTCTGTTTTCTATTTAGAGGTTTGATATTTGGGGTTTAATTGTGCTTTGGTTTTTTTACTTAGAGGTTTGATATTTGGGGTTTAATTGTGTCTCTAAATAAAAAACCAAAGCACAATTAAACCCCAAATATCAAATCTCTAAATAAAAAACCAAAGCACAATTAAACCCCTAATATCAAACCTCTAAATAGAAAACCAAAGCACAATTAAACCCCAAATATCAAACCTCTAATTAAAAATCCAAAGTTTGATATTTGGGGTTTAATTGTGCTTTGGTTTTCTATTTAGAGGTTTGATATTTGGGGTTTAATTGTGCTTTGGTTTTCTATTTAGAGGTTTGATATTAGAGGTTTGATTGTGCTTTGGTTTTCTATCTAGAGGTTTGATATTTGGGGTTTAATTATGCTTTGGTTTTCTATCTAGAGGTTTGATATTAGAGGTTTAATTGTGCTTTGTTTTTTATTTAGAGGTTTGATATTAGGAGTTTAATTGTGCTTTGGTTTTCTATCTAGAGGTTTGATATTTGGGGCTTAATTGTGCTTTGGTTTTCTATCTAGAGGTTTGATATTAGGGGTTTAATTGTGCTTTGGTTTTCTATCTAGAGGTTTGATATTAGAGGTTTAATTGTGCTTTGGTTTTCTATCTAGAGGTTTGATATTAGAGGTTTAATTGTGCTTTGGTTTTCTATCTAGAGGTTTGATATTTGGGGTTTAATTGTGCTTTGTGTGATTGTGGTCATGATATGTGTGATTGTGGTCGTGATATGTGTGATTGTGGTCATGATATGTGTGATTGTGGTCATGATGTGTGTGATTGTGGTCGTGACATGTGTGATTGTGGTCGTGATATGTGTGATTGTGGTCATGATATGTGTGATTGTGGTCATGACATGTGTGATTGTGGTCATGATATGTGTGATTGTGGTCTGACCACAATCACACATGTCATGACCACAATCACACATATCATGACCACAATCACACATATCACGACCACAATCACACATATCACGACCACAATCACACATATCACGACCACAATCACACATATAATGACCACAATCACACATATCATGACCACAATCACACATATCATGACCACAATCACACACATCATGACCACAATCACACATATAATGACCACAATCACACATATCATGACCACAATCACACATGTCATTGATATGTGTGAGTGTGGTCATGATATGTGTGATTGTGGTCGTGATATGTGTGATTGTGGTCATGATATGTGTGATTGTGGTCGTGATATGTGTGATTGTGGTCGTGATATGTGTGATTGTGGTCGTGGTATGTGTGATTGTGGTCATGATATGTGTGATTGTGGTCGTGATATGTATGATTGTGGTCATGATATGTGTGATTGTGGTCCACAAGAATATTCATCAATTGCACCAAAGTTCAATAGAAAAAAGGCTTAGTTTAGTGAAATATAAAATCAAAAAGCTGGTACCTAACTAAGATCGAAAGCAACATTATTTTTAGAACACAATACGATTCTTGACACTTAGATTTATCTTATATGAATGAGGAAGAGTAACTTTCTATTGGTCTACAAGGAAACAGCGACGTGTCAACGTCTTTAAAAAACAGACAGAAATGTCAGAATGACTGGCAAGGAAGTACCATTTGTGTTGAAATATACCGGCGTTAAAAAAAGGAGGTTTATCTTATGATGAACTAATCATTTAGTCTAACGAATAACTGGACTGTCTAACTTTTACACTTTTATCATCATCAGTAGTTAGGTCTGGTAAAAATCATCTAATGTTGTTCGTTTGTCCTTAAAGGTAAAATCATTTCTAGTCTATTGGTTCAAAATTAGGGACTGTTTGTAACTTTAAGCTCAGCAACGAACAAACAAAAACCTCTGGTCTATCGGTTCAAAATTAGGGACTCTTTATAACTTTATGCTTAGCAACGAACAAACAAAAACCTCTAGTGTATAGGTTCAAAATTAGGGACTCTTTATAACTTTATGCTTAGCAACGAACAAACAAAAACCTCTAGTCTATCGGTTCAAAATTAGGGACTCTTTATAACTTTATGCTTAGCAACGAACAAATAAAAACCTCTAGTGTATAGGTTAAAAATTAGGGACTGTGTGTAACTTGTTGCTTAGCAACGAACCAACAAAAATCTCTAGCCTATCGGTTCAAAATTAGGGATTGTGTGTAACTTGTTGCTTAGCAATGAATAAATAAAAACCTCTAGCCTATCGGTTCAAAAATTAGTGACCGTGTGAAAGTTAGAGCGAAATTCTAAAACAAACTTACAAGCTCAGCATAGATAACAATTGCAAGAATTGACAATACCTTAAATTTACATATATTGTTGACTTTCTTTGTCAAATAAGTTTTATTTTAAACTCAAATCAAATGTACAACACATTTTATTACAATTTCAAATTTCATTATTAAACACAATACAACTTATTTCAAACAGCAGCGACACCACTCCAGTTGATTAACTATTGTGGCTAGAATACGTATCTGTGGGACATAAATGGTTCTGGTTTTGTTTTTACACAAACATTATTTGAAGCACCCTGCACAGAATAGCATTATGGGAAAATTAAAGCCTTTGAAAATGCGGTTTCTCGATCTAGATTAATAAACTTTCTAATACAAAAACAGTTTCTAAAAATTGTATAAGAAAATATACTGAACCATTTATTTTTTATCCATTGAGAAAATAGTTTGAGTAAACCAATGGAGCTTTAGTGTGAATGCGCTCTGTCGAAAATTGAGCTCTTTGTTAAACAGTGAAAAACTGATAGAGTAAAAAAAAAAATCGGTACATACAAACGAGAGGTTACGTTGTTGAAACGCTGTCAGCTGCGAATGTCGTAAAAAATGTTAAACAGATTTTCAATATACACAGAAATAAAAAAAGCTCATTAACACGTCAAATGGAAAAATGAAACTGATTGCTGAGTGAAAGGTCATGCAGATTACGAGTTCATAGATGGTAAATGAAAAAAAAACAACCTGTGACAATAATGTCTAGATTTGACAAACAAAGTCGACACTGCTCGAGTGACAGAATTTGAATACTTTGTGTGGGTTTCTGAACGTCCATTTCCAATATTGAGCAATTCACTCTGAGAAAATTGTGTTTTTTGTCACACATTTCCTGAGATAAAGCTGTAACATGTAGCATGTTTCCTGAAATAAAGCTGTAGCTTGTAACGTGTTTACTGGTATAAAGTTGTAACATGTAGCATGTATCCTGAAATAAAGTTGTAGCTTGTAACGTGTTTACTGGTATAAAGTTGTAACATGTAACATATTTCCTGGTATAAAACTGTAACTTGTAGCATGTTTTCTGGTATAAAGCTGTAACATGTAGCATGTATCCTGAAATAAAGTTGTAGCTTGTAACGTGTTTACTGGTATTAAGTTGTAACATGTAACATATTTCCTGGTATAAAACTTTAACTTGTAGCATGTTTTCTGGTATAAAGCTGTAACATGTAGCATGTTTCCTGAAATAAAGTTGTAGCTTGTAACGTGTTTACTGGTATAAAATTGTAACTTGTAGCATGTTTTCTAGTTTAAAGCTATAGATGTAACATGTTTCTTGGTATAATATTGTAACATTTAACATATTTCCTGGTATAAAACTGTAACTTGTAGCATGTTTCTGTTATAAAGCTATAGATGTAACATGTTTCTTGGTATAAGATTGTAACTTGTAGCATGTTTCCTGGTATAAAACTGTAACTTGTAGCATGTTTCTTGGTATAAAATTGTAACTTGTAGCATGTTTCCTGGTATAAAATTGTAACTTGTAGCATGTTTTCTAGTTTAAAGCTATAGATGTAACATGTTCTTGGTATAATATTGTAACATGTAACATATTTCCTGGTATAAAACTGTACTTTTACCTTGTTGCTGTTATAAAGCTATAGATGTAACATGTTTCTTGGTATAAAATTGTAACTTGTAGCATGTTTCCTGGTATAAAATTGTAACTTGTAGCATGTTTCCTGGTATAAAATTGTAACTTGTAGCATGTTTCTTGGTATAAAATTGTAGCTTGTAGCATGTTTCCTGGTATAAAATTGTAACTTGTAGCATGTTTTCTAGTTTAAAGCTATAGATGTAACATGTTCTTGGTATAATATTGTAACATGTAACATATTTCCTGGTATAAAACTGTAACTTGTAGCATGTTTCTGTTATAAAGCTATAGATGTAACATGTTTCTTGGTATAAAATTGTAACTTGTAGCATGTTTCCTGGTATAAAATTGTAACTTGTAGCATGTTTCTTGGTATAAAATTGTAACTTGTAGCATGTTTCCTGGTATAAGATTGTAACTTGTAGCATGTTTTCTAGTTTAAAGCTATAGATGTAACATCTTTCCTGGTATAATATTGTAACATGTAACATATTTCCTGGTATAAAACTGTAACTTGTAGCATGTTTTCTGTTATGAAGCTGTAACATGTAACGTGTTTATTGGTATAAAAGCTGTAACATGTAACATATTTCCTGGTATAAAACTGTAACTTGTAGCATGTTTTCTGTTATGAAGCTGTAACATGTAACGTGTTTATTGGTATAAAAGCTGTAACATGTAACATATTTCCTGGTATAAAACTGTAACTTGTAGCATGTTTTCTGTTATGAAGCTGTAACATGTAACGTGTTTATTGGTATAAAGCTATAGATGTAACATGTTTCTTGGTATAAGATTGTAACTTGTAGCATGTTTTCTGTTATGAAGCTGTAACATGTAACGTGTTTATTGGTATAAAAGCTGTAACATGTAACATGTTTATTGGTATAAAAGCTGTGGGAAGAATCTTCAAGAGAAGTTTAAATTGTAAATGAAATGTTTACTCTATCGATGATAGTAAAATTCTCTCTCTGTATGTTTATGTTCTTTTATATGACTACTTTTGTCTCGTGCAGTTTCTATGGGACTTCTACTATAAGTGTAGCGGAATAGTTTGACAAAGTAGACTCGTCAAACAAACAAATCTTACAGAATTCACTAAATGTTTAAACTTCGAACTACTGATGTCACAGAGGATGGTTATTTGTGCTTGTTAATCGTTCAGTGTACCTAGTCTCTTGAGGTAATTAGACAATAATTAACCACAGTGAAGTGATAGGTTTAAATATCCCCGGGAACTGAACAAGATAAAATACATTCTGATCACAACTTTGAACTGAAGTGTGACAGAGATTTGGTGTACCTTGCATTGGAACACAGCGTGTTGTAAGGTCCAAGGTTCGCGCCCATATGTTGCTGAACACAATCCGCAATTTGAGCTGTACGGGTCGTGGGTTTGAATACCGGACATTCTCGCCCTTTATATCGTGGGAGCATTATAATGTGATGCTCAATCCCATTATTTGGCGGTGGGTGGTGTTGAGTAGTTGTCATTCCTCTAGTCTTTCACTGCTAAATTAGGGACGGCTGGCGCAGATAGTATTCATGTAGCTTTGCGCGAAATTAAAAACAAACCAAACCTACCTCAGTCTAACATGAGAAAAAAAAAAGAGTTCCAATTGAACATTTTCGCGAAAATTGGAAATTTTTATCCTATGAAGATAGATGAGACGATCTGGACTCTTAGATGAAATTTTTATCACTTGTAGTTCCAGAGTTATTGCATTTTTATGCTGGTTGTTATGGTAACCCTGTTCATATACTTTGCAAAAGTAGCACCTGGCACTGGACTAGTTCCAAACAGATTCGATAGAGGGACTTTTGGATAAACAAAGTTTGAAAAGGTCTTCAATGGATAACGAAGCTATTGAATCCCAAAGTTTAGCGTTTTATGCATTGTGGGACTCACACGATGAAACGTGTATAGTAAACACTCGTGGAATATATTACACGTGTTATGAATGTCGTACTGACTTTGAATTACATTGATTATCTTTATACAGACACTTATAAGTTTGCTATTCTACAGAGGTCAAGTAGATTAAAATTAAACTAAGGTCGTTCGAAATACATTACTTAATGTTAACTTTAATCCTAGCAACAAGTTAGTAGAACACCGTTTGATCAATATAGTACATTGAACGTGGGTAAATGATCAACATTGTAAAACAACAGTAAGTAGTTAGTTTTATAATGCTTCGGAATGAACCGACAGGGGATTCGAGTTCATCTTGTTTTAATAACAAGCTACTATTAAACCGATTAAGCTGGTAACTTCTTAAAATACGAAGCTGTAGGATTAATTAAACTTCATAAATCCATTTACACAAATAGAAATGTATACACGGAGTCAGTAATTTAATAAACCTGCTATTCTCGACATGAGGATGTATTCGGTGTCTTCTCCAAACCCATTTTCTCGTGTTTTTTTTTTGTCTAATAAAGATCGATAAATGAATCATGAACAATACACTGTTACAAATATACTCATGAACAATAAGCTCTTACAAAACCTGCACATGAACAATAAGCTGTTACAAAACCTGCACATGAACAATACATTGTTACAAAACCTGCATATGAAAAATACACTGTTACAAAACCTGCACATGAACAACACATTGTTATAAAACTACACATGAACAATAAACTGTTACAAATATACTCATGAACAATAAGCTGTTACAAAACCTGCACATGAACAATAAACTGTTACAAAACCTGCACATGAACAATACATTGCTACAAAACCACACATGAACAATACATTGTTACAAAACCTGCATATGAAAAATACGCTGTTACAAAACCTGCACATGAACAACACATTGTTATAAAACTACACATGAACAATAAACTGTTACAAAACCTGCACATGAACAATACATTGCTACAAAACCACACATGAACAATACATTGTTACAAAACCTGACACATGAACAATACACTGTTATAAAACCTGCACATGAACAATACACTGTTATAAAACCTGCACATGAACAATA
>NW_013676448.1:13272-16207 GCF_000517525.1 Limulus polyphemus
CAACTACACGTGAACAATAAATACCTGTTACAACAACTACACGTGAACAATAAATACCTGTTACAACAACTACACGTGAACAATAAATACCTGTTACAACAACTACACTTGAACAATAAATACCTGTTACAGCAACTACACGTGAACAATAAATACCTGTTACAACAACTACACATGAACAATAAATACCTGTTACAACAACTACACTTGAACAATAAATACCTATTACAGCAACTACACGTGAACAATAAATACCTGTTACAGCAACTACACGTGAACAATAAATACCTGTTACAACAACTACACTTGAACAATAAATACCTGTTACAATAACTACACTTGAACAATAAATACCTGTTAGAACAACTACACGTGAACAATAAATACCTGTTAGAACAACTACACGTGAGCAATAAATACCTGTTACAACAACTACACGTGAACAATAAAAACTTCATTGTTCTTATAATTAAAAGAAAATATGCCATGATGCTTAATTCACCCTCAGACAAGTCTCTAATCGACTTGTCCAAACTATATTCTATTGTATAATAAGCTTGGATAAAAACTGGCTTAGATTGTATGGAACATTCGGTCTGCTCAGTCTCTTAACCCTATCTTTGTTGATTTGGTAACACTTTTTCTATGGAATTACGTCACGTCTCGTGCACAACAGAAAACAGTCTTAAACAGAACACACTGTATTGTAAATTCGTAAAAGATTTACTCATTTCTACCAAGTAAGTAACATTTCCCATTGAATATAAGCCATTAAAAGCATGCTTAAGATACACGAAAAATGTTTCGTGAGCAAAATAAGCTTGAAACATTTTGAAGAAACACGCTTGGGAAAAAATGTGTGAAATGATATGGTTTAAAAACCTGTTTGATTTTAAGTTGATTCAACTTTGAACAATTACATCAATGGGTACGATAAACGCACGAGACATCTAGTGTCTTTGTACGATACTTAGTTAGTGTATTTCAGTAAAACAATGTTTCGGAAAAAAAGTTCCCAGAACCCATTAGATATTCCGATTAATTCATCTAATATTATATGTAGCTGATAGTAATGTTATGGCTGTACGGCTTTGTTGGTAATGGCTGTACGGCTTTGTTGGTAATGTTATGGCTGTACGGTTTTGTTGGTAATGTTATGGCTGTACGGATTTGTTGGTAATGTTATGGCTGTACGGCTTTGTTGGTAATGTTATGGCTGTACGGCTTTGTTGGTAATGTTATGGCTTTATAGCTTTGTTGGTAATGTTATGGCTGTACGGTTTGTTGGTAATGTTATGGCTTTATAGCTTTGTTGGTAATGTTATGCCTGTACGGCTTTGTTGGTAATGTTATGGCTGTACGGCTTTGTTGGTAATGTTATGGCTTTATAAGAATGTTTAACTTGTTAAAAATACATACTACTTCTGAAGAACGTCTGAACTACTTTTAAGAAACTCTCGGTTAAGGTTCAGGTTAGAAGGAATATAAACAAAGCCGTACAGCCATAACATTGCCAACAAAGCCGTACAGCCATAACTTTACCAACAAAGCCGTACAGCCATAACATTACTAACAAAGCCGTACAGCCATAACATTACCAACAAAGCTATAAAGCCATAACATTACCAACAAAGCCGTACAGCCATAACATTACCAACAAAGCCGTACAGCCATAACATTATCAACAAAGCGTACATACTACTTCTGGTTTTTAACAAGTTAAACATTCACCAGAAGTAGTATGTATTTTTAACAAGTTAAACATTCTCCAGAAGTAGTATGTATTTTTAACAAGTTAAACATTCTCCAGAAGTAGTATGTATTTTTAACAAGTTAAACATTCTCCAGAAGTAGTATGTATTTTTTAACAAGTTAAACATTCACCAGAAGTAGTATGTATTTTTAACAAGTTAAATATTCTCCAGAAGTTCTAGAACGATTAAGAAGTTAGCATACAGGATCGCATACAAAAGTTGTAAAGTGGTATGTATTTTGAACAATTTATACATTCCCCAGTTAACCCATTATCCAGTTTTTTAGAGGCATGTTGGGGATCTTTTACCCTCACTAATATTTTCTACTTCTTCTGTTGACTTTAATTTGGGGTGTTCAACCTTCTTCTATTCTTAAATGCCCGTTTGGTTACCTTGGTAACGTCACACACGTCTTTCTAAAGCTTCGTTAGTTAACTTGCTTTATCTGAGGGTTATAGTGCACTAAGATATTATGAAAAGAGCAAATTAGCTTTTTAAAAGTATAGTTATATCTTAGTTCTTAACAAATTTAAAAGAACGATTAGTTTTCCTTAGCCGGTTTTACAAAGAATCTACCAGATCGTTCCCGAGTCGCTCGTGACACGTGACAAAGTATCTTTAGAATTTTAGACGTTTCTTACAAACTAGCTCGCCCTCTCGTGTCAAATGAGCTGTAAATTAACAACTCGCGAGAGAGACACCGATTTTCTGTTAATCAAAACACACCATGGATTGCACCTGTTTCTTTGCATACTGTTGAGCCGTGGTGTAAAGTTCTCGAGAACACAACCACGAGTTTTTGTACGAACCAAAGAAAGTTTCGTTTTTATATACTTAGTCTTCAAGTGACATTATATAACGTGTTTTAATTGTACCTGACATATGAACTTGAACGAGATATGATCTGTGTTTCAAAGAAGACGTTTCTGTTACTTAAGACCACTAGCAGCCTGCTAGCCTGTTGTTTCTTTGGTTGGTTCTGTTAATTAAGACCACTAGCAGCCTGCTAGCCTGTTGTTTCTTTGGTTCTGTTACTTAAGACCACTAGCAGCCTGCTAGCCTGTTGTTTCTTTGGTTGGTTCTGTTACTTAAGACCACTAGCAGCCTGCTAGCCGGTTGTTTCTTTGGTTCTGTTACTTAAGACCACTATCAGCCTGCTAGCCTGTTGTTTCTTTGGTTCT
>NW_013676449.1:0-1663 GCF_000517525.1 Limulus polyphemus
ACAGATGTTAGTTAGCTCCTACTTAACTCCAGGAATGATAGCAGCCCATGCCTGGCCTTTCGTGCTATGTCTGGTGAAATTAAGTGATGAAATAGATGTGGAAAACATATCAGAGAAATGCTCATGAGTATTGCATTATTAATCCTGTTTTTAAGTCATTATTTTGTGGTCATTTAAAATCATTATTTCATATTATGCAGCGTTTTACCAATAATCATGTCCGCAATTGGAATTGGGCCGATAATTGCATAATCAGGCAACAATCAGAATCAGTTGAATTTGTCAAGTTTCCCAATCACAGAAAACCGACTGCCGAGAAATTAAAAATAACACCACCCAGACTACTTTATTCACAACAACAATCTTCTGATTTGTAAGTATGCTTACAATCATGACCCTGTATTTTTCCATTTTTTTTCAATACAAAACATTATTCACCCTAGAATAAAATATCTCTGTCTGTTTCTCATTTATTTACATAAGTTGAAATGCTGAACGTAAGAAAGGTTAAAAAATAATGCTCAGCACACCCATTGTTTTACACACCGTACATAAGCAAATGGTCAATAACAGCACCCTATGCACAGAGCTAATACATACTACATGCTTGCCGAAGATCTATATGGACTTTTCTCATGAAGATGGTATGCCACGTGTTTCCCCGTTAGTACCACACTGTGTATTAGCTCATTGTTTGGGAAGGTTGCTGAAGAGCACATGACAACAGAGCGATTGAAAATTTGGAATGTCCCATTACTTTCAAATAAGGGGTTCTGTCAACTGTGTTAATTGTGCATGTCACTGTCGGAGATATCACTATAAGTTGAAAGTGGTAAACAGGTCCCTTCCTGCCTTTCTTTTCTGAATGTTCCTCTGACTGCCTCTCATCTGACTCGCTAGCCCCCTGCAGATCAATACCTCTGCAGACTCTACGTTGCCACACCACGTTGATACAGAAGATCCCTGATCTAATTTCTTCTTCCATCACCCCTTCTCCAGCAAAGATGAAGACTCAAACCAAGATAGAAACACACCCAGCCAACTAAAATCTTTCAACCACCCCTTATCTAGGAAAAAATTCCTGCTCTCCTAGCCAACCAACGACAATGACTTCCATGCCTATCACTCCCCCTCTTCTTCATGCCACCTCAATACCACTCTAGTTTAATCTGGCATTGGTCAGGTAGGTTATTCGGCACCTGATCAGTGAAGGTGGGTTTTCTCAGGGTACTCCAATTTCCCTCCCACAGCTAACTCTCTATACATTGGATTTTTAGATCCCACTGCCCTGAAGGACCATAATTCCGTTAATGGCCATTGTTTTGAAGTGAAACAAACCCACGAACAATATAAACCTTTAATTTTCTATGTGTAGCCCCTCATTTCCATCACTAACAGGGTGAAGAGAAGCAATTGCTTCTGAACGTTCCCGGGTTGTCTCCCGAGGTTTCCCCCAGGAGAATTTAAATTGAAAGACCTGCCACGAAAAAAAAATATATACAAATATTTACAAAATAACTAACCTACTGAACAGCTATGGAACATTCCATTTTAACATTTGACAGTCCTGTTATTTATGAATATACATAGTTCCAAGAAATTGCCTTAAAGTTAGTTGTGGCTCGACAAATGTGATTGTTGATTGAATCGATTGCTTTTGAAT
>NW_013676449.1:1868-7035 GCF_000517525.1 Limulus polyphemus
TCAACTAGCACGATGTGGGGCTCTTTTATCATAATGCATTTCTTTATTTAAGGTTGAAAAGTTGATCATTACATATACAATAAAGATACAATTAGGAGCATTTTTAATGAGGTCAATTTGAAAAAAACTTTTGAGAACTGGTTTGAAGATTCCTCTCTTTACGAATGAAAAATTTCAAATGCCATCACTATATTTGACCTTTGATTGAAATACTTTGTTTGATTTAGAAAGTGGTTGAGTGTAGAGTATAGCAAAAGTCTTCAAACTTATGGCTGAAATGAATAATGAATTTATGCAATGAACTTTAAAAATTTGTGTTTCTCACAATGGTCAAGTAACGTTATGTGTCGATCATGTACTAGCCACAAGGACTTTAAAAATTTGTGTTTCTCACAATGGTCAAGTAACGTTATGTGTCGATCATGTACTAGCAACAAGAACTTTAAAAATTTGTATTTCTCACAATGGTCAAGTAACGTTATGTGTCAATCATGTACTAGCCACAAGAACTTTAAAAATTTGTGTTTCTCACAATGGTCAAGTAACGTTATGTGTCGATCATGTACTAGCCACAAGGACAGTCCCAATTTTTCTTTTCCCCTCGTTCAAATACAAAAGGAAAAGAGAACATGATTCATCTTATTTATTCTGTTTTTTTTTCATAGCACATTTATTGATAACTTCAACCAAATCAAATTTAATGAAGCTTCAAAGTACATTCTCTGTAGTCGTTACAAATTTTGACATTAAACTGTCAACAATACTACACAATTAAATCATCAATTTTACTGTAGGTAATTGGAATCGAGTCGATTGCTCTCTATAATAAGCGACAGTCAATTATTTTCAATTGTGACATGATCGGTTAAACAATAATATTATTTTTTTTTTTTATTTTGGCTAGCGCAGTCTACAAAGTTGGATTCAAAGTGTTTACCCTAACTTACATTTACAAACAATGTACATGCAGTAAGATAAGATTCTCCAAACAAATTACAAGTTTGTAATTTTTACTTGTCTGTTTTTGGAAAGTGCTGCCAGAAAAGAACTTATATGTACATCTTTCAAATGTGTGAATCTTGAAGTAGGCTTTTTGATTCAGACTTTTTCAGGTCAACCTATCAGGTTCAGTGTGTATTACAGCAAGCATCTATATATACATATATATCACCCAGTCAGGTTCAGTGTGTATACAGAAAGTTTTTTTATAACACATATATATCAACCTATCAGGTTCAGAGTGGATTATTGCAAGCATCTATATATACATATATATCACCCTGTCAGGTTCAGTGTGTATTACAGCAAGCTTCTATATATACATATATATCAACCTATCAGGTTCAGTGTGTATTACGGCAAGCTTCTATATATACATACATATCAACCTATCAGGTTCAGTGTGTATTACAGCAAGCATCTATATACACATATATATCAACCTATCAGGTTCAGTGTGTATTACAGCAAGCATCTATATACACATATATATCAACCTATCAGGTTCAGTGTGTATACAGAAAGTTTTTTGATAACACATACATATCACCCTGTCAGGTTCAGTGTGTATTACAGCAAGCATCTATATATACATATATATCAACCTATCAGGTTCAGTGTGTATAAAGAAAGTTTTTTTTATAACACACACATATCACCCTGTCAGGTTCAGTGTGTATTACAGCAAGCATTTATATATACATATATATCAACCTATCAGGTTCAGTGTGTGTATTACAGCAAGCATCTATATATACATATATATCACCCAGTCAGGTTCAGTGTGTATACAGAAAGTGTTTTTATAACACATATATATCAACCTATCAGGTTCAGTGTGTATACAGAAAGTTTTTTTATAACACATATATATCACCCTGTCAGGTTCAGTGTGTATTACAGCAAGCTTCTATATATACATATATATCAACCTATTAGGTTCAGTGTGTATACAGAAAGTGTTTTTTATAACACATATATATCAACCTATCAGGTTCAGTGTGGATTATTGCAAGCTTTCACTTGTATATTTTTTCCTACATTTTCACCATTATTAGAAAAGCATTCACTATTAATAAAACGAATGCTATGAGTCATATATTTAACGTTGTGAGTGGTTCTACATTCTGCCGATAGTTTCGTAAATAAAGAACTTTCTTCTTATTCATAATTATGTAAAATAATATTAATGGAAAAACATATAAAAGAAACTTAAAAAAAGTTTCTGATTGTAAAATTCTCATACTGCACAGATAGTCATATAAATTAACACATTTTCTCACTCTCGCTAAAGCTCCTTTCAACCTCCAATCATGACGTCCTAGAGATTAGTGAATATCCGATCTTCGTCCTTCAGAGGCCCAAACTTTGTCTAAACAAACAAACTTTCAATCAGGAATTTACCAAAGAAAGCATTAGTTTGTACAAAATTAAACAACAGATTATTCAAATTATGAAACAGTTAAACAACATATTCTTCAGACTAAAAAAACTTAGTTATATAACTGACTCTTCTGACTATAAATCTGATAAAACAGATTCTCCAAACCAACTTGATGAATAAGATATTAACCCTTTACCTTAGAAGTCTGTGCTGCTTGTGTATTAGCTGCATTTTATAAAAACATTTTTAAACTGTAAATGTGGATCAAATGTTTATTATTATCTGTGCTTATCCCACTTGAGTTTTCTAAAATTTATATAATGATTTTAATAGATCCTTCAAGAAACATAAACAGAACACTCATTCAAATTAACTGTGTTCACTCACAGTGTAGTTCCTTCCCCTTTGTTAATACACTAGCATAAAAGCTCCTCAATAATGATGGGAAACCACTGGAAACCCAAACTATTCTGTATAAAACTTGCAATACACAAAAGAATTATAAAATTTCCTTTCTCAGGAACATGCTACATATTGCTCCTGAATCCACTACGTATAACTGAGCAAACATGCTACATATTGGTGACTTTAGATAAAAGATTAAAACATACAATGATTACACACACCTGCTCTTCTTTTGAGGAAAAGTCATCCTCTTCCCTACAGGTAACTGGTATCTTCAATCTATTTTAACAAAAGCATATATATTTGCCCTAATTTTTTACTTATTTTACACAGGCATTGATAAGGTGCAAGTGCACTTCCATGTCTTTGGTCACGGGAGTCTTCCCAGCTTTCTTATTTGGATCCTACCTAGCTTGACGTCATAACGATGTGGTGTCACACACATAACGTCATGCCTGATCTGGTCCTAGTAACTTGTGGTGGAACTTGTCCAATCAAAACATGTGAAATCTAAAACAAGAGTTACCTTATGTGGTGGAGCTTGTCCAACCAAAACAATAGTTACCTTTTGTGGTGGAACTTGTCCAGCAGAGGTTGAGCTACATCTGACAAATGAACCAAGTAAACCTAAAATGGAGAGAACACAAAAGTTCATGTTAGATAACTTCACACCATTCTAAGAAAATAGTCATGCACTAATCTACTTATCATGTTTTATTACGATAACCAAGTGATGTAATTCTAGTGTAGTAATTAGCTCACGAGATCTTATTTTCAAGGTTTGGACAGGGATATGACTTCATGGTCTAATGAACTGCTTCTAACTTACAGCTTGACTTTTTCTCTATATATTCTTACGGTACCAAAAACATCACGTATTTTGACATTATTTACACCTTTCACTGACAATTTTATCATACTGAGAAACCACACTGAGCTATAAATTAGTTCATCTGCTACATATTTCACATGAAAATCATACTTACAAATGTTCCACACTTTCTCACAAAGGATCAAGAAAACTGTCAAATTCTGTGAGATTTGTTAAACGGTGAGATATTGTTGTCTACTTGTTAGAATAGGATAATTTATATCTGATGTAATTATTAATAGAAAGATGGCAACGTCACTTAATAGTTTAACATTAAAACCAACAAGTACAGCTGCACATTTGTTAAACGGTGAGATATTGTTGTCTACTAGTTAGAATAGGATGATTCATGTCTGATGTAATTATTAATAGAAAGATGGCAACGTCACTTAATAGTTTAACATTAAAACCAACAAGTACAGCTGCACACCTCTCGTCTTTATTGGAGGTCACCTTGAACAAGGTGGTTTTATGTAGTTATCAGAATGATAGTATAATCTTGATTAACCCCTTGACCATAACCCACTTACATTGTAAGGAGGTATGCAACTTTTGTGATAGTTCTTTACAGAAATGAAACTAGTGGATGAAATTCTTTTAAATTTGATATGAAAGGTCCTATAAGTATGTAGTTTCTGAAAAATCAGATATTTAATACTGATTTTTTCTAAAGCAATGTTTTTCTCATGCCTTTTTTTATTTTTGCATGTTGCCTATCCAACATGCAAAGTAATTTTCATTTTAAGATTAAAAATACTTTTATGCATCACAACATTTTTATATTTCACATGCGAAATCCTTATAATGTTGAGACAGTTGTCAAATGTTTTTTTAGGAAAAAACTATGTATTTTATCTGTTATTTTCGCTAATGGATATCTTTATGGGTTCGGTCAATTTGACCAATCACGTAACCACCATAAAAAATTAGGAAATAATTATAAACTATACCTTTTCCGTTCTAAAACAACTACAAATTACAACACGAAAAACATATGTGTTTAGACTAAATAGGTTAAATCTCATAACATTATACATTTTTATAAATTTATTATTTTTATTATACTGACCTTTCACCTGTGCCTGGCTAACAATATAGAAGTTACAATGACAGGGCACATGTGCTCTCATGTTACCATATCCAATAATATAAGACTGACCTTTAATCTCTAAAAAACATCTCTTGGCTGTTTCTTAGTGGACTAGTATTTTGTAAAATACAGTCACATTTCAATTATTATATATTATATATGTATATAGATTATTACTATTCACAAATAACTTATTGAACTTATTTTTCTTAAAAAATAAAACAGTAAATAAAGAAGTAAAGCAAACAATTATCTCTCTTAGTTACGACTTTGTACTCATTTGCTGCTTGCCATAGGTTGCTAAGGATTATCAAATTTTGCATGTGGAGGATGTGAAACAAAGTAATTTTTTAGGTTATATATATATACATTTGAATAACCAAAAAATTATAAATTACTATATCAATACCAAAGAACT
>NW_013676449.1:7468-15956 GCF_000517525.1 Limulus polyphemus
TTGCTGCTTGCCATAGGTTGCTAAGGATTATCAAATTTTGCATGTGGAGGATGTGAAACAAAGTAATTTTTTTAGGTTATATATATACATTTGAATAACCAAAAAATTATAAATTACTATATCAATACCAAAGAACTCAATTATAATTTATAAATTTTAGTAACAAGGCTGTATTTGGGTCTAAAATATATGACATTTTGAGCAGACTAAAGACTCTATGCCTGTATGCCATCTTTTATCGAAAGAAAGATATAACAACTTTATATTTAAAAATGGATGAGAAAACCACTAGGGGGACATTCTGAGCTTTCGATTGGTTATTCATATATAATTGTATATAAAAGAGCATTTCCAAAAATGCAAAGAGGTGAGCTGGGCCACTGCATTTGATTCAGTATTTTTAATTCAGTTACCAGTTCTATATCTTAAAAATGAAAAGCATTTAGGTTGTACAAAATAATGTAATTTATTAATTAAGCACAAATAACAGGTTTTAGAGCAAAGTTACAATGGACTATCTGCTGTTATTACAGGTGCGTGTTCTGTTTTAAATACTTCTGTAATGTTTTGACTTTGGTTTTGAATGTACTTTCTGTAGAATGATTAATGTGTTTGAGAATTATAATATATTTTTACTTTAAGATAAAAATCGGCTGTCATTGTTTACACAGTGCAAAGCTACACAATGGAGCATCTGCACTCTGTTCACCGTGGAGGAGGTTCTTATTTTATATTTTAGCCTGTCAATATCAGTAATTTAAGCTCCTAATTTGTACAAAACTATAGAATTTGTATTTTGACATCACAAACATCTAATTTGAACCAGTGCTGCATTCAACATATCACATGACACACAAAAAATCTATGTTTAGGTGTTTTTTTAATATTTACTTTTAAATCAAGAAATTAGATGATATATAATTTGAATTACAATCTACAGTTTTATATCAAACTTAATGACATTAATACATAAAATAGTACTTCAATAAATTTTTGAATGCGATGACATGGTCTTTGACACGTGTGGAAAGGGTTAATATTAACACAGAGTCATTAGTGTTAACACACACATTTTATAATTTTGGCTCAACACATTGGCTACCACATAATAAATGAAGTACAAAAAAATTAAACAATCAAAAGGTGCCAAGGAGCAGTCACAGTGTCTCAAACTCTTATGCCACAAGAGAAATTTGGCTTTCAAACATAATTGTCTGTGACCCACTGGTGTGTCACACGATCTCTAACTAAAAGTCATTTGTGACCCACCAGTGGGGCACATGGCAGTCAATGTGTTAAAGTCTATGGGACTGAGCACCCTAACTCTGTCATTGCAATGGGCAAGGCACATATATATACCATCAAAAGGCAGCTTGCCACAGACATGTACATCCACGTCTACACTACTAGAGTATCATGGACACATCCTTTTCTAAAGCACCGACATGGACACATGAATATCCACCTCCAGAACACTGTCATAGGTACATATATAAAAAACAAAACATAACATTTGTCTTAGCCTTCAAAACTGTGATATTAACCAGACGAGTTTGGAATTTTGTGCCACCACAAGGAAAAAGTCCTTCCCTTCAAACTTCTCAAAGTTTACTTATTTCAAGTTTCAGGGAAGTAATGAAATATTAAAATGTGTCTCTTTGTTTCTTTAAATCTGAGAGTTTAACTAAAAGTAAACTTGGCACTAAGTGAGTTTTTCTATAAATGTTGCACTCCAAGAGTTACAGTATGTTGGTTTTAAGTTGGAGACCATATTTTTAAATATTTTTTTATCCTTTTTTGTTTTTATTAGCAATAATCATTACCATGAGGATTCTGTTAAAATTTGAGAGTCAGCTTGAATCATGTGGACATTAATCCTGTGATGGAAGAAAATATCTAGAAAATGAACACATCCCTCGAAGCCAAGGGGTGTCTTTACACTACAATTTGTTGAATATTAAAAGTATGTTCAATCTGGAAGCTCTCAAATAGGGTGGTTTTGGATGTGTATTTTTGAGACAAGTTTTAATTTGTTAATTGATAAATATTTAAGTGAAATACAGCATCCTCAAGTCTCCATACTAGCTAGTACTAAGGTCTACCTGCTGGGAGTAAATTCAGTATATATCAATAAATCCACATTCTCAGCATCATTAATTAAGCAATTGCCAACCTTTTATGCTTCTGCTATCACCTTTTTATGTTTAGCTTTCAATTGAGATATGAACAATTTCACCTGCAATTCGGTAGGGAAGGTCGAAGCATCACAATAAATTAGCAGTAGGATGAGCAGCTAGGTATACTTTGAAAGTAGCTACAAGCATAATATTGTATTCGGCTTGTCACACAATATCTACCAAGGTGGTTCTAAACGGTTCCTGAATACCTCTGTGTGTCATTTGGAGACTTCCATGCTTCTTGTGCTTGGCCGTTAACCTCATGATGTGTTGACAGATTTCTGTACCCGTACCACTTCAAATCACTTTTTGCAGCCCCAATACTAAAATATGTGGGAAATGCCTTCTTTTTTTTTTAACCAATAAAAATGTCCAAAAAATTTCAGTTCAAATTAAGAAAAACTGGATTGGGTAGTTTGTTTGTTTTTCACCAAAAACGTCCCTCACTGGCTAGAGAGAGGCCTGTTAATAATACATGAAGTGTCAGAACCATCCCTCACTGGCTAGTGATGGGCCTGTTAATAATACATAAAGTGTCAGAACCATCCCTCACTGGCTAGTGAGGGGCCTGTTAATAATACATAAAGTGTCAGAACCATCCCTCACTGGCTAGTGAGGGGCCTGTTAATAATACATAAAGTGTCAGAACCATCCCTCACTGGCTAGTGAGGGGCCTGTTAATAATACATAAAGTGTCAGAACCAAACAATTTTTCCCCAAGGGTTTGGTTGGTCAACAGACAGTGGGCAGGAGCTTGAAGATTGTGCTACTATTTACTCCTATTTTTTCAAGGATGATAATAATTGCTCTGAACATTATAACCCAGTTAGTTTTGCTTCAGTAATAAGAAATTATAATATGGTAAAATACACTTTTCAAAATAATTTTACAATATCATAAAAGAAAATCAATATGGATTCACTAAAGGGAATTTTTGCTTTACTAATCTTTTCACTTTTTTTAAGGATGGTACATATTATGTGGATGAAGGAAGGGTGTGGACATGGCATTCTTAGACTTTTAAAGAGATTTTGATAACGAGTCCCACAAAAGATTAGCTAAGAAAATTACATCAGTAGGACTTGGGGAAAACAAGGATTAGATTAGACTAGCTGCCTTCCCTCTAATCTACTGGTTCAGAATTAGGGACAATAACTACAATAAATAAATATTAATACTACTTTTTGTTTTAAAATATAAGCAGAGGACTATTTTCCTTTACTTAAAATGTTTTTCTTTATCAGTATTAAGCTTAATTTGTGATATTTCTTCTACCGAACAATATGTAACAAAAGTGATGGAAAAGAAAAAGGGCCATTTAGGTGTGAGAGTAATTCCTAGAAGTTATTTTTCAGAACTTGTACAAAGTATCTCAACATGGTGTTTTCACCATGCCCTGCCTGGTATCTCAGTAGAAGAGATCTTCAGTGGTAATCAACAAAGGTCCATAAAATCATATAATCCACTCCTCCCTCTCCCCAAACCATTTCAAGTGTTAAACAGATTTTGTTTGAGCAAGATCATAATTACTAATTAAACCATTAATTTTTGTCTCTTAAAACTGAAACAGATTGAAGCAATTAGAAGTTTTTTTAAATAAATGATTAAAATGACTAAATACTTTATATGAAACAAAATTTCGATAATTGAATTTGACAACTTTATGTGTTTTTCTCATATTTGGTAATTTGAAATTAATATAAACTATAAAGATGGTTACCAAACATTGATATCTTTATATTATTTGAATTTTGTATTATGAACTTTGCTCATATATTTATTTTACAAGTAGAACCTCTCACAGTATTCAAAATATTGAAATTTAGAAACACAGATCTATTGTTTAACAATAACAGTAAAATATTTATTCAGGGTGACCTGAATCACTTACCCTTAAGGCTTAACGTGGTAATATTATATAACAAACTTTTAGTTTTAATGCCAATACACTTGTCTGTGTTATTTGTGTTCGTGAAAAAACAGTTTAAATACGTTTTGTTTATATATATGCAGAAACACGGCAGTATTAATAACACATAAAGATACAATTAAAATTATTACAAATGATACTTACCAATCGGCTTGTAACCAGAAATATCAGGACCTAAAGATTTTATTAACCCTCGCATGGCAGCCATGTTTTTATTATATAACTGACGGTGTTTCCGCTTCCGATTGTGCGAAACGATGTTAATTAAGCTATTTTTGGTTCTCAACTCTTGATCTGTGTTGTGTAACTATTTAAAAACCTATACCGTAAGGTCAGACTTTGTTTAGTTTCCAATTATTTTGTTCCCGTCCCGTTTTCTTTAGTTATTTTAATTGTTATAGAGGATCATTCTCTTATTGTGATATTCAGTTTGATTCTGTACATGGAAACTTATATAACGGTACTGTTGTTTAACTTGAATAATTTGGAAAATGTTTATAAAATCAGTAACAAATCGCTGAACACGATTAGGATTCTTAATATGCCTAACCATTACAATAGTTCGATCAAGATTAGAACTTTGAAAGTAATATTGAAAATAAAACACCAAGTATTCTTTAAAATTCTTGTGTAAAATTAATTTGGCTGAGATATGATTTATGATAAGCTAATTTTATTTAGCTTACAAATAAATAAAGAAATTTGAGATATATTCGAGCCTCCAAGTGACAGTTCATTATTTGTATTTTGACCACATATGTTATACTATTATTCACTCACACTATTCTGTATGGCCCGGCATGGTGGTTAGGACGCTCGATTCTCACGTTCGAATCCACGTCCCACCAAACATGCTCGCCCTTTCAGCCGTGGAGGCGTTATAATGTGATGATCAATCCCACTATTCGTTGATAAAAGGGTAACCCAAGAGTTGGCGATGAGAGGTGATGACTAGCTGCCTTCCTTTCACTGCTAGCGCAGATAGTTAAGCACAAAGCTACATAATGGGCTATCTGTGCCATCTGGTACCCGGATTCTAGCGTTGTTAGTTGTTAGTCCGCAGACATACCGCTGTTCTAGTGGGGGGGGGGGGGCATTTGGCGAAAGACTGAGATAAATATATCATTGTGTAATAAATAACGGTATAAAAATAAAGTACAGTTTCAGTACAAAGTAAATGAAGTTATGCTAAATTTTAGTGAAAATTTGTAGTTCACAGTATTTACATAATTAATTTAGAAAGTACTAGGATCATGAATAGAAAGTAAATAATAATAGCGTTCTTTGAAAGTCACCAATAATGTACTTTGTATTGTTTATACCTTTGCCATGTTGAAGCTGGTATCTTTTTAATCACAGTACAGAATGGTTTGTTTTGAACTTGGCGCAAACCTACACGAGGGGAATATGTGGTTGGAGTACTATTATTATATACTTTTCTTATACTTGAAAATCCTTAAGAGCCTAGATTAAGAATGTAGTAAAAATGGAATAGGCCCGATACTAATGTGTTATGACAAGTATAATTATAAAGAAAAAATATACAGATAAAATGTGCCATGATTATTTGTGTAAACTTATATAATTCGACTTTAATAATGGTCAACAGATGCCGCTCTCACAGTTTTACCAAACGGATATAAATGGTAAATTACGTTATTATGAATGTCAATCAAGAGATTTTCGATGGTATTAAGAGTTTGTCAATCAGCCGTTTCACATTCACTCAAAATTTATTCATGGCATATCACAGCGAAAATGATTGTTCTAAATATGAAATTGAAATCTGAAAGTTATAGCGAGACAATTATGAACTTGCATGGTTAGGACCTATGGCGTACCTCAAGTTTTAATATTCCAGTTTTAATTTTCATCCTATATGTGTATGCCTATTTGTCAGGTAATGCTCAACCTTTAATCGCTGACTGGAATGCCTTCATATTACAATATCTTCATCTAACACCATTATATAAACATTATATATTATTTCTATGATTTTTGTTTTCACAATATATTTGCCGATTAAATCGTCACATTTACTTTACATAGAGTTATGTCTCTCACGACACACAAAAGAAGCTTAATTTTCTATCTAAGGCAGTTTATCCGGTTTTTAATTCATGAGGTAAGTTGTAGAGACTAACAGAAACTGATTAAAATATTATAAAGCAAAGTTTGTTAACGACCGAAATTCATCTTCTGATCTTTCTTTACATTTTCATAGTTAAAGATGTTGGAGTAATACGTTTATCTTCAGGTTAAGAACTGGTTTTCTTAACTTAATAACAAGAGATTCTAGCATTCTAAGTTGGAATTCTTCCCAGCAATGGAGGATGCCGTGGAAGAAATTGAAGATAGGCACAACGCCACATTCGTTTAGACAGTGGTTGGTAATACTACTGGTGTTGTAGGTTTTAGTGTTATAATGTTATTTTTATTCAACTACAGAGTCTTCTAGTGGTTGATCCAATATATCCTTGGGCACGTGAACCCATATACTACTAACAAGGTGCTCAATAAATCTTTTGTTGTCTTTCAAAATTTGTAGTGCATACTGGAGGGATTTACATATTTTGATAAAAAGTTTTTAAAAAACGATCTTTACACTTCAGATACATATAAAATAAAATAAAAATATATATCTGGAGTGTAAAGGTCGTTCTTTATAGTCTTTTTACTGAATGAATCTTGTTTGTCTTTAAAAGTTAAAGAGCCTCTGTTGTGTCTACCTCCAAATTCTACCGCGTCATCAGCCATTCTCGGGAAGAATTCCAACTTAGAATATTAGAATTTCTAATGTTCAAGCTAAGAAAACCGGCAATTAACTAAAAATTAAATGCGTTGCCGCAACATCTTCAACTGTGAAGATGTCAAGAAAAAAGCAGAATAAGAACTTCGACCATTCAATATGAGGTGAATTGAAAACAACGTATGTTACCTAGATTTGGATATTTTTCATAATTACTTTAGCTGCAGTAGCCTTTCAAAATAGGTACAGGAAACGCCATTTTGAACATAATTACACTGATCTTCAAAATCATTTTTTCTTTAAAATTTTATAAGATAAATTATGGAAGGCAATACGCATATGAAAGGACCCTAAAAAAAAGTACAGACTATACAACAAATGTTTGTCAACAGATGGCGACATAACTGATAATTAAAGAGAATAAAAAGCCGAGTAAACCTTACGGGACAATTATTATTATTTTAACAAATTAAAATGTTTAAGCTCTAAGTTAGTTTTTGTGAATTAAGTTGTCATACAAAAATTAATTCATGTATTTTTTTAAAAACCTATCACTTACAAAACGTATTAATAATTTACAATTATTTATTATATAAAGATAATTTGTACATATTGTTGCGTCATCGAGGTCACGTGACAGGTGTGGCGCCACCTATTTTCTAGAACTATCCTGTACCTTGGCGAATGCTCTAGTATTTACTAGATATAGGGTAGGCTGGTATATAAAAGAGGGTGACAACGTGACGGTAATGTGTGTGAAGGTAATGAGTAATTGAACTGCAGTCAGAGAGAGACGTATTGTTGAAGTGAATTATAGTTTGTTTTACCGTGATTGTTGAAATTAAGTGTATCGTAAAGTTATATTCGGAAAGAATAAATCAGTTTTATTAAGTAAGGACTTGTGTCGCTAAAGTTTCGTCAGAACAAAGTTACGAAAAATCAATTAACTAACGGAGACGTAACAAATTGGTGTCAGAAGTGAGATAGAAAAAAAAATGGAAACGAGAAGCGGCAAATCAAACTACAGCCTAGCAGACTTGATGGCAGCAATACACGAACAGCAAAAGAAACAAGAAGAACGAGAAGAGAAATTACAACAGTGGTTGGAGGAAAAAGAAAAGAAACAAGAAGAACGAGAAAATAAACAAGAAAAGAAACAAGAAGAGAGATTACAGCATTTGCAAGAAAACCTGCAACAGTGGCAGCTCGAACAGCAAAATGAACAAGAAGAGAGATAACAACAGTTGTTGGAGGAAAAAGAAAAGAAACAAGAAGAGAGACAACAGCAGTGGCAAGAAAACCTGCAACAGTGGCAGCTCGAACAACAAAATAAACAAGAGAGATTACAGCAGTGGTTGGAGGGGAAAGAAAATAAACAAGAAGAGAAATTACAGCAGTTGTTGGAGGAAAAAGAAAAGAAACAAGAAGAACGAGAAAATAAACAAGAAAAGAAACAAGAAGAGAGATTACAGCATTTGCAAGAAAACCTGCAACAGTGGCAGTACGAACAGCAAAATAAACAAGAAGAACGAGAAAATAAACTAGAAAAGAAACAAGAAGAGAGATTACAGCATTTGCAAGAAAACCTGCAACAGTGGCAGTACGAACAGCAAAATAAACAAGAAGAACGAG
>NW_013676450.1:0-1390 GCF_000517525.1 Limulus polyphemus
GCCTATTGTGAAAAACTAAGCCATGCCTACTGTAAAAAAAGCAATCACGCCTATTGTAATAAACTAAGCCAGGCTTACTGTGATAAATTAAGCCAGGCCTACTGTGAAAAACTAAGCCATGCCTACTGTAAAAAAAGCAATCACGCCTTTTGTGAAAAACTAATCCAGGCCTACTGTAATAAACTAAGCTAGGCCTACTTTGAAAAACTAAGCCAGGTCTACTGTAAAAAAAGCAATCACGCCTATTGTAAAAAACTAAGCCAGGCCTACTGTAAAAAAGCAGTCACGCCTCTTGTGAAAAACTAAGCCAGGTCTACTGTAAAAAAAGCAATCACGCCTATTGTAATAAACTAAGCCAGGCCTACTGTGAAAAAAAGAAATAGCAAAAATGTATTTTCATGATTAGTATCTGCAGAACCAGACTTAAAATCAAGTCATCCTTTGAAAATCATCATATGGTAGAAGGTAACATGACAGGTGGTTAAGTAATTTTGGTAAGAACGATTTGTATATGCATGTTGCTGCAGTCTTAGCGCCATGTTTAGCATCTACATAATTGACTCATGACGTATCTCCGATCATTTGACAGTGCGCTATCAGAAAAAATGAAGTATAAATTTTGACTGGATAATATGTCATAGTACATTTCGAGCAAGGATATTGATCCACGGGTACGAAAGAGAACCGTCTGAACCAAAAAGGCATTGCTTCAAGCTGGACACATCTCGTGGTATCGTTAACATAATAATAAACAATGATATGAAGTTTCACAAACCAAACTATTTCAAACTTCTTGTCACACCTCAAAATCATGAGAAAAAGTGTTGAAAAAATTTAAATCACGACAATCCAGTTGAACCAAATGTATATCAACTTCTGCGATGCAACCCTTGTTTTTTTTATTATTATTTAAGCGAGGTTTTGGAAGCCGACATTCATGGAGAATCTGTGTCAAGATGTGTTGTCTGAGACCGTTCTCTCCAGCCGTCACAAACGAATGTTACAATGGAAATTGCGGAGACGGGCAATATTGTATAATCAGACCGAGTGCGATCGATGCTGAAGTAAGATGTTACAAGGACAAGTAACAGCTGAATGAGCGTCATTTTAAAGTGTCTGCAGAGTTTGAGCTTTAAGTGCGTGTTTTTTATAGCAAAGCCACATCGGGCTATGTACTGTGTCCATTAGGAGAACCGACCTCCATGATTTTAACGTGGTAGATTCGTAGACTTATTCCTGTCCCACCGGGGGACAGTTTGTTTGTTTGTAATTAAGCACAAAGCTACACATTGGGCTATTTGTGCTCTGCCCACCACGGTTATCGAAACCCAATTTCTAGATCCACAAGTTCACAGAGATACCGTTGTGCTACTGAGGGGGGGGGGGGGGG
>NW_013676450.1:1841-14277 GCF_000517525.1 Limulus polyphemus
GGGGGGGGGGGGGGAGACGTTAACATAGATGCTCTTTATGAATTAATACTTACAACGCTTGGAGTCAGAGGCGCGTTATAAAAGAAACAGTCAATTCCACTATTTGATTAGCAGTAACCACGTAGGCGGCGGTTGCTACTATTACTGGTTACTCTTCCCCTAATCAGCAGCTAAAAATTAGGAGCGGTTATCCCTAAACCTCGGGGGGTCTGACTGTTTAACTTTTTATCGATAAAATATTGTTCATGTTGAAAGTACTAAATACATAAGAAATAATGTCGTGATTAAAAAGTAACCGTATCTATCTAATCTTTCCAGTTTAAAATAATCAATATTTTCATATCTTTAGATTAAATATGTACTCTAGCTATACTGTACACTAACACTATTTATGTAGTATAAACACGAAGTTTTGGCTGTTTTTCACTAAAGTAGAAATAACTTACTTTAGAAATGTAAGCTTCGAGAAAAAAAACAGAAACTCGAATTAAAATGTACACGTATGATACCTGCTCTGCGAGTGTTAAATAGAAAAATAAAACAAACTTTTACTTACACGACACCAAGATTTGTTCACTCTTCAGTTTTTACCAATAGAAAGATGCGTTAGGAGTTCAATATTTGTGCAAGTATTGAATATGTACTATTTACACCACACTTTATTAGTGTTTGCTGGTATCTGTATTCATACGCACACTAATGTTTGCGTGCTTAACATTTACGCTATCGATTGTTGGTAACGGCTGTTTAGTGAAAGATGTGTTAATATTTAACACCAATATTGGTTTGTTATTTGATTTATGAATTTCCCCTTCTTAGCCAAAACATGAATTTCAGTGACGAAAAGATGACGTAGAGATCTAGCCTACTCTTCGATTCGCTACTCTCGCTGCAGTAGACTAGTTTCACCGAGTTCACGGCCCATCAGTGCTACTTGGAAATAAATACAGCCTAATATCGATGTCTGTTGTCCTAACGCTGATTTTACGCTTTACCAACAAATTTTTATACAATATAAAATTCCGATGTTACGTTTTAAAACATTTAATAGTAAGTTATAAACCAAACTGAGGACACTTATCTACCGAGGCTTGGCTCTAGACAAAATATTAAACCAATCAGAATTGACAAGCACATCATATTCACCATGGGCGTGTGTGATCTTATTTTGGGACAAAGTCTCCATATTAAGAAGTCTGTGCTTGTTTATAAACTGAGGCCCGTTATCAATGTTCTCAGTTCGGCTTATAAGATTATTTTTTTAAAATCCGAAATGCTAAAGATGTATAATTAAATTAAATCATATCGATGAAGAGTTAATAACGTATAATTATACAACTGATGAAGAGTTAATAACGTATAATTATACAACTTCACACAACGTATTCCAACTTTCGAGTCCAAGGCTTAACTCATTTGTAAAAATGTTATTTAAGAGACCGTGTGTTTCGAGTAAGCTGTTATTTTTAAGCTACATTTCCAAATATCAAGTGAAGAAAGTTGGCCAAAAATACGCAAATAGTGGGATCTGACTGCCACTCTTATAGTGCACCCACTGCCTCAAAATTCTAAGTTTTTGAAAAAAAAGAAAAAAACGGCTGCGAGCCACGAATTCTTCGGATTCACAGGCTAGACACTAACCATAAGATGACGTCCACATTCCGTCAGCAAAAAAGTAATATGCTTTTTATTTCTTCGTGAACGCTTTGCATACTGATGTAATTTAAACCTACCCGCAGATTGACATTTTATTTTCAACTATTCCGATAAGTTGAGAAATAGTAAAGTGTCCGATTCAATCTACACCAGCAGAACAATGTATTACATTCTTTACAGATTTTTTGTCTCGATTATATATAACAGAAGAAGGGGTACGAATTCAGTATTAAAATGTATAAACGTGTTTAACGCATTTCCTGTCACTTGTACGGTTGGGTGTCAAAAAACTACAAAGATGGACGATTTTTCATGTGACTCGTAAGAAAATATCAGACAACAGTAACGCTGTTAATACGATAAATCATGTGTTTTGTCTAATTTCTTCGCACTGTTTCGTCGTGTACTCACTCACTTTTCAACAAGCACACGTTCATCCATATACATTGAATACTCGCAAGTTGTATATCACGAGTCTTGGCACGTGCTCGCAGAATTGTCCTTTTCTGCGCCTACCGTTGCATCCATCAACTACGTACGTTTGTAAGTATTCCCTGAATGGTCAATAGCTTATATTGCTAATATTCGGGGTTCAATCCCTGTAGTGAGCACAGTGCTGATAGTTCTTTGCGCTTTAACAAATAAACTTGAACTGTCCACCACCCCAAAATAAAATTGTTCAGTTTTATTCCAGACATACCTTGGCGTTTTTATCCACCTTAACAGAATTATTCACAAACGTTTCATATCCACCACACAGAGCACAAGATTTAATACTGTTATGACAGTGGAAGTCACGTGACGCTGGTAACACGTCATGAGTTTCTGGAAGGATCGGGGAACCTCACGAATATCCCAGTATTTTCTAGACGCCCTCTATTTTACTATATAAGCCAGCAAATAAAGCGGAGAAGAGAAGTGACGGCATATAGAATTGCAGACAGGAAGATATAGAGACAAATAATCGAGTCAAGTCGTAAATGAAGTGCGTGAATCGTTGTGAATTATAGCGTGTGTTTAAGTTAAAGTGACTATGAAAATTAATTGTATTGCAAAGTTGTATTGAGAAAGAATAAACTGGCTTAATCAAGAAAAGACTTATATCTCTGAAGTTTCTCGGAAATAATTTTTACGGGAAATTATCAAACAAGCAGATACGTAAAAATACTTTCCAACGCTAGTTTTGGCTTGCAATATGGTTACAGTATATAATGGACTGAAAAACTTTATACTAGACTTATTTACACGCATTGAAAATGACAGGTGTATGAACAGCAAACCAGTACTGTCACGCTTACTCCTTAGGTATAGTCTGAAGGAAAAAAAAATTAAGTTTTTTTTTTTTACGTTGGAATATTTATTACTGGATACCTAGTATGCAGAAACCTTCTTTTACAACCTGGTGAAGACTCCATTACGGAACGTTTCTGGTTTATGGCCAAGTCACTAACGTCCCTAATTTTAACCTGCTGGCCAGAAAGAAGACAACAACCCAGGAGCACCCACCGCCAACTTTAGGATATTCTTTTTATAAACGAACAGTGACAATGACCATCACAATCTCAAATAATCCATAATGTACTTGTTTCATCATCAGTAAATACTGATGATGAAACAAGTACATTATGGAATACTGGTGATGAAACAAGTATATTATGGAATACTGATGATGAAACAAGTACATTATGGAATACTGATGATGAAACAAGTACATTATGGAATACTGATGATGAAACAAGTACATTATGGAAAACTGATGATGAAACAAGTACATTATGGAATACTGGTGATGAAACAAGTACATTATGGAACACTAATGATGAAACAAGTACATTATGGAAAACTGATGATGAAACAAGTACATTATGGAATACTGATGATGAAACAAGTACATTATGGAAAACTGATGATGGAACAAGTACATTATGGAATACTTATGATGAAACAAGTACATTATGGAATACTGGTGATGAAACAAGTACATTATGGAAAACTGATGATGGAACAATTACATTATGGAAAACTGATGATGAAACAAGTACATTATGGAACACTGATGATGAAACAAGTACATTATGGAATACTGATGATGAAACAAGTACATTATGGAATACTGATGATGAAACAAGTATATTATGGAACACTGATGATGAAACAAGTACATTATGGAACACTGATGATGAAACAAGTACATTATGGAACACTGATGATGAAACAAGTACATTATGGAACACTGATGTTGAAACAAGTACATTATGGAATACTGATGATGAAACACATACATTACAAAAATCCTTGTGGCAAGTGAAAAGGTTTTGCACCCTAACCTGTGTTCCTTAAAAGTCAACTAATTAAAAATATATCATTTATAAGAAGAGTTAATTCTGATTAAAAGGCTTAATAAGTTACTTGTATTAATCAATCTTTACATCATATTTTAAAACAAAGAACAACCCTAATGCATAACACTCAGCATCCATGAAAATTATTAAAATAAAAACCAATCTCAATTGGTTTAAAAAAAAAAGAGCTCAAATAACTAAACAACCTGAAATCAGACAGACAGTCTGTTTTCTATACAATTTAGGCTTCAATACAATCCTTATAAAATGTGCTTTTCTTAGAAAAGTATCAATTAATGCAAATCCAACTACAATACAATCAATTTCTTCTGAGTGAAAAACAAAACAATTAATACATAGGTACCTGTAGTTATTGTTATATATTTTTGAAATAACACATTAAATGCCTCTATCCATAAGGAATACAACATTCCCCTCAACTAAAGTTAGCCCACTTCTAATACCAGTATTTTATTATACACATAGAGAATACAACTGCAAAACTTAATACAGGTTATAAGTACTACATGTCCTTTCAGCACATAAAACCTTGCTCTCCTGTCAGCCTCTTGTACATTCATGCAGAATGCTGTTTTGTGGGTTGTCAATTAGCATCAGTTTAGAGCTGTTGGTAATAGGGGGTGGTCTTTTATAAACTAGAAAAAACAAATATGGCTGAAAAACTTTTAATTCTTTATTGCAAAAAGAATATATGAGCAACTTAACATTTCTGCTAGTTTGAATTAAGAAATACACAAACAGAATGTCAGACTGTGCACAACAAAATCAACATTTTCAATGTTTCATAATACATTTCTCAAGCCTTACTTCTCATTGAAAATATATCAATAATATGCACAATAAAAGCCATTTCTTTCTCTTTTTGCACAAATACGTACTTTCGACATTAATTAGGTTACAATTCATATTTTCTGTATTTAGTTAAGTGTTACTTCTTTGAAAGTTAAGTAACATTTTCAGGGTTTCTCATTTTAATTAATTGTGAATTCATAGTTGTTACATAAATGTTTTAACTGATCAAAAATTCAACATATCTAAAGTCACTCTACCATACTTCTTCAAGAAAACAGAAAAAAATCAAGGAAAAACATTGTAGTTTAGGAAATACTCGTGCCCCACACAAGTTTAGTTTTTTTCATATTTACATTTTCCTCTCAGAATCCATAGTTCAGTTTCGTAGAAATTGAAATCTCAATTATTTCTTTTGAAGATCTGGGAGGGGGGCTTCAATTGGTAAAAAGAAATAACCTGAATTTTGTATTTAGAAATGCAAGGTTTCTTATTAATAGGTAAGCCTAATATTGTATGTTAATGAAATAAGCTCTCATGAAGAGAGATATTTACAATTAAAAGAGATTACTAATCTAAAACCTAACACAAAGTCAAGTAATTCATAATCACATCTTAAAACCTTTTGCTACATTTGCAGCACAACGTAATAAAACATTCAAAATAACAAGTGCTTGTCGATTCACAAAATTTCATGGACAGTCTTGTACGTAAACTTGTTAAAAAATGCTATTTTTGTTAATTTCCATGATGGATACTTCTTTATTTATATTTCAAACAGTTGTTCAATCACGATTTTCACCATTTTCACAAAAGCAAAAGACACAAGTTTTTAGTGACCACCTCTCCCCTGAAAGCAAACATGTAAAATGGCAAAGTTTGTTTTAGAGATATTATCAGCCGTTAGTCATTAAACATGGGTAAGACTAGCTGTAAAGTATTCAAGTCCACAAAATTTGCCGAAGTTGTTACTGGTCAGTACTTTTGAACGATGTCCCTTCTAGATTTGTAGGAAAGCATTAACACACTCTTGCCCATCACCAGTTTACGTTCCTCAAAAAAAATCTTTAACAAGTCGTTAGACAATTAAAATGTCTTTACCTGAAAACTTATGACACAGTAAAACCAGTAAGCATATTTATCGCAACACACACATTACATGAGATGAAAACTATCTGAAACAAATAATAGTAAAAAAAAAAAGTTACAACATAAATGTGACTTTAAAGACTAGTCACATGTTTCTTTCAACCAATAAAGTTCTGTTTTAAGAAAATCAAATATAAGACTGTGTTCTTAGGAATACTGGACCAGTCGCTGAAGATTAGGGAACTGTAAATTTCAAGATTCATGCTATAGGTGACAACCAAAAATGAACAACACAGAAATATTAGCTATCGGCAAATGATCGGTTTATAATGTTTGAACTGCTGTGTTGTGGTAGTTCTACGGCTACCTACGATTCTTACAAAAATGACTTTACATGATTTAGAAAATTTCAGTATTCTGTAGTTGTATCAGAAAGTGCTATACGTTCATCACACGTACGTAGTGGAACCTTACAAAATTGATCAAGTTTCAGTTAATTAGACATTAAAACAAGTTGTTTGTTTTAATCTTTAATAAGCTAATGAATACTAAACAACCTAAAGATTCTGTACAAATCTCATACACATATACAATGACTTACAAAACACACAAGAAGATAAGTTTATAAAAGTTATTAACTTTCACAAGTATATAAGTTGAAAAGATGGAACCATATGAGATAGATGAAACATTATTAGACAATTCTTACAGCATGTCGTATCAGTTTAATGTCGGAATAATTTACAACAGAAAATTTAAAAAAAGAAACATACTTTAATCACAATAGTGGTGTAGCCAATGTGTTTTTTTTTTTTAATGCAAATCAAAGAACTGCAAGTTGGGGATCATTTAAGAATATTCCATCCTCTCTCAATATGTGGCCATATTACAGTCTACATACAATCTCTAAAGAACATTCTTTTTAACCAAGAAAATTAGAGGGCCGAACTTGGTTGAGAATATTTTTTCCTATATGTTACATGAGCTATGTTTTAGAGTGCTAAAGTTCGGGAAACTTAGCCACATAAACGTTTCACGGGTTCATTTAATTTAGGCCCAATTAATAAATCCTATGTGCAATTTCTTAATTTTGGTTTAACAATCTCGCAGACTACAAAACATCACTGTTGTAATGTTGAAATTTTAAATGAAAGTCTGTTTTTCTTTAAGTCTATAAAATATTTTTTTTTAAGCTTGTACAATGTAAGACTAAAACAGCTTTTAATGTTTCATCACTAATTGTGATTTAATTTATTCTTCAATAGGCCTACACAAGTAGCCACTGTTTAATTACAAAATGAATGTTATCACTTGAACTGAGCTTCTCCACTGTTCTTCAACAGCTCTACCTCATTCTTGCTGTATGACTCGACTTGAATCATCTCCTTGCTCCTCTTTTAATCTATGGTAATAATTTTCTAGGGTTGTGTGTATAGTCTCCTTGGAGTACCTGCATTTTGGTGATCCACACCCACATGTGAAGTTTTTGTACTTTATCACCCAAAACTTTTCTCCGTAGTCAAAACTAAAGAAATACAAGTAACAGACAAAACACTTTTGAATCATCAAAATCTTTCTTGAACCTGATTATATTCATTACTTTAAACAGATAGATATTCATCTTTAATTATTTTTTATCTTTAAAGGCTGAGCTTGAAAAGTTGTCAGTACCACCCACTGGTGTAGCTGCGAGGAACTACAGAAATAATTGGAATATAATAATGTATAAATATTCTTTCCTGTAACATTGATTGTGTCATGATATAAAAAACTGTTTAATTTAGATGTTATTGATTGGTTTGTTTTTGTGAGTGAATATTTTATTAATGTTTAGTTTTTGTCACAATAAGAATTAAAAGCAGACGATTATAGGAAGGTTTGTTAACACTTAATTGATGACGAGAATATAGAATATGACCATACTATCTATGGTGTGAACCTTTTATTGTACATACATTTAACTTGTTCCAAATATATATATATTATTTTGAAAACAAGTAAAGTGTACACTGTTTATTTATCATTGAATTTATCGCTAAAAAGTCACAGACACCTACTGTAGAAGAATCCTAAGCCTAACAACATCATAATATAATATTTATGCTATTAAGAAATATAAGTAAAATACATTTATTTCGACAATTGGCAACTTTTAATATCTTATTTCACAATTTACTAAAAATACGGAATAATAATAGTATTAATTCTGGATTTATAAATATCAAACACACTCAAAATTTAATTTGTTTCAGTTTTGTTTTAAAAGGGTAAAGCTGCAAATAATTTTAATGTTACGACAAGTTTTTTGTTATTATACAACAACTGTATACATAATAAAATATGTCAAATACAGTGTGAATTTTTACTCACAGTTGACCTTATCATTTAACTATAAATGTACAGCTCAGAAACATTAATGCCCATATATTAAAAATTGAAAGAGAAACTAAAGATACAGTTTTTTAATATGGTTAAAACATGTTTAAAAGTAATATTTTCCATCCAAAAATAATTCGTTAAATGTCTGGCACATACTGTGTCAACTAAGTTTCCAAAACATTCATATAAACAAAAAGGAGAAGACAGGTCATACACAGACTGTACAAGTGGGTGTGATAACCGTGCCTGTATCTGCTGTTATATACCAGTGTTTACACTTTTTTAATCTCAGATTAGAATACAGAACAAGGCCTTACCCTAATTCCTCTTGGGGTTGAATATCACGAGAACTGAAGAAGGCTATTCGAGGAAAGCTCAAATCTTGATGATCAACAAACACCTTCACAGGCACCAAGTTTGGTTCACAAAGGTGATTGATAAAACGACTAACATTTCCATAGTAGCGAGCATCGAGACAAAATGTTTCTCCATCCTAAAGAGAAGACCCAACGAAATTTCAGTCAGGAAAATTTAAAACTGTCACCAGGGCACATCACATCTACACAAGCAAGATCAAGATATTTCTTTTGCAAACCAAAAACTTCCTAGTGTGTTTCCCCCAAGAAATAACTGTTGTTTGTTTTGTTGAACTCCATTCAAAGCTACCCAAGAACTGTCTGTCTACATTACCAACCAGTATCTGTTGGCTTCATTTTACCAACAATGGTGGAAAGATGAACAAACTTGGGGACGGGTTATGTTCCTGAGGGGTGGGGGACTTCTCTGACAACCTACAATTCGATTGTTTTAACACAAAGCTGTACAGTATGCATCACAAGCTGTCTAATTTAACACCGAGTCAAATGGGGACAAAATCTACTGAATTATTAAGATTAACAGTTTTTATCATAATGATTATTTCAAAAAAAACATATCAAAAAATATATTATTTTTAATTCCAAAAGGAGAAACATTTCCTAACTGAATCTGAAAGAGTAAAAAAGTTTTAAATACATTAACTTCTACCAGAATAAAAATTATTTTACGTGAAATTCTTACTTTGTAGAAAACAACTACTTATCATATCATACAAGAATAAACATTTTCTCAGATGAGACCAAAAATACAAATATTTGATCTTTCATTAGCATCTTTTCTCTTTCTTCAAAATTAGAAATTACAAGAAATAAAATTAAAAATTTAGGCCCGACATTTACAAGTTAAAAAAAAACAACCATTTTAGGCCAATCCTAGTCCTTCGCATATAAGTACAAATACATTCAATAATTTACACAAATGAAAAAAATTAATGTACCCTGTTGTCTAAGTCAAAGAGGTAGGAGTCATCTTCTCTCTTGTCTGCTTCAGAATCAGAAATAATTTCTCCTACATACCTGAGTAAAATACCAGAAGTTTTTAAATGTTCTATTAAAAACTGGCACAAACTTGTACCAGAAACTCCATAATTAAATCTTATGTAAAAATTACAAAGAACTAAAATCTTAAATTATCCATCATTGGTTAATCATGAACCAAACATTGTAATTTCAAAATCAACTTGCTTACTCGCAAATAAAAGTTCCTTTAGGAATTTCTTTCAGTGTTCTCACTCCCCAACCTTTTCCTTTCGTTCGGAACAACTGCAGTCGGCAACTAAAAAAAAAACGAATATTTATACAAAACAATTTTATTTATTTTTTTTACTAGTTAAGGCAATAAACTAACAATAACTTGCCAAATTTTGGAATGGAATAATTAATTTTACACACAAAACTAACAAATTTCATGTTGTTTGGGTCATGCCATCTGCCAGAGAGTTAAATTTAATACTAAGATCCATATTTAACAATCAGTATTTCATCATACAAAAATTCTCTACTAAATAAAAAATTTCTTATTCAACAAAAATATGGTATTTTACCAGGAGAGAACACTAAATAATAAAACATAACTTATGGCCAAGTTCTAGTAGTTTTCTGTTGTCGTGTTTCTTGTTCTTCCATAATTAAATATACAGAATATTACAATGTCAAACTCTATATGCACTTTTATTTAATGCCTCCTTTTATGAGTGGACAAAATTCCTTAACAGAAGTTACCAGCTCAAATCAAATTTTAACTGAAAAAGAACAGAGAGCTAATAACGTTAATTGTTGATGTGTGGGTCATTACGATGACAATCAAAGCAAACTTAACACTCGTAAGTATAACTTTCACTTATAAGGATGAAATAATTAAAACAGAAACTCTCTGAAGTGTACTATTAGTGCTCTAGTCTGACTTGTAAATAAGTTGAGCCATTCAAAACAGATTAGATTATTTAAAAATAACAACAACTAAATCAAACTTGAGAGATTTAGACTGTCAACTGGCAGCCATCAAACATAAAGACGTAACGATCAGCAAGTGATCAAAGTAACTAACGTGATTCCGTGTTGCAGTAGTCGATTGTTACAGTTTTTCCAGCACAAACAGGCTCTGTTACATTCAAATATCATTGGTGGGTCCAACATGTTGAATTCGGGTAGAAGACGTCCCTCCTGAAGTAAAAAATTGGCATTCAATAAATTAATTATCATATCAATTTTTAAATTTCAAGTTACAATGAAACATATATATATACACATATGTTTGTTTGTTTTGAATTTTGCGCAAAGTTACACGAGGGCTATCTGTGCTAGCCGTCCCTAATTTAGCAGTGTAAGACTAGAGGAAAGGCAGCTAGTCATCACCACCCACCGCCAACTCTAGGTCTACTCTTTTACCAAAGAATAGTGGGATTGACCGTCACATTAGAGTGCCCTCACGGCTGAAAGGGCGAGCATGTCTGGTGGGACGGGGATTCGAGCCCGTGACCCTCAGAATGCGAGTCGAGTGCCCTAACCACCTGGCCATGCAGGACCCCATATACACATATATATATATATATATATATACACACGCACACAACCACACACAATCCAAAAGAACTACAGTAACATTTTGAAAAATAAGTTTCATCATTTAAAGTTTCTTAAAACATATAACAATCTTCTTACAAGAAAAAACATTACATAGCTTGTTACATAAACAATTACTTTGTTTGGAGATATAACAAAAACAAATTGATTTCATTCATTATTTTAAGTTATGTATCATATAACATAAACACGAAACAGATTCAGCACCACCACATCATTTAATTCTTCCTTCCATGTTTTTAATTCACTCAATCTGAAACTGTTAAACCACATGCTCTTAAAATCAGTTTCAAAAAACACACAATACTATACCTCCAGCACCAAGGTTGCCAAGTCTGCAGATTTAGGCTTTTTCTTATTTTTTACAGTTGCTTAAATATTTGGCTGCTATTTTGTGTTACTATAGCTTTTTAACAGAACTGCATTGTTTAATGTTGATTCATTTACGAGTGACTTGTTTTGAGAGCTTTTTTTTTTGTTGTTGTGAAATTTGTTCTATCCTGCACAGTGCTATCTACGCATAAAAACTGGGTAATTAGTTGAATTTGATATGCAATAAATTATCAGGCTCATTAATCTATTACATTTGACTAATCAATTTTTCTCACTCAAAAGTAGAATACTTGAAATAATTTAAAATAGTAATACTCAGGCATAGTAATTTCAGTTAGTTTGTTATCCTTACGAGTTATCAATGAAGCTGAACAAACCTGAATTAATAAAATATAATAACGAGAAATAATAATGGTAATTACTTGAAAACAGTAATTAATAGTCAGAAACACTTATTTTCCTGACAGTAATCGATTTAATCATAATTTTGATTAATCATGTATTTTGCACGACAATAATCGATAATTTTAATTAGGTATGGAATTTACTGGCTTAGAAATTTGTGTGTGAAGTTCGTTGTACACAAACCGTTTCCATTAAAAATATTCTTTTCTTGAAAAACTGGTAATGATTCCCATGAGCTTCAGAGTGTTAAAAACAATTACTTGAATATCAAAGTGTCTTAAAATTAAATCACTTTCCTTGCTACACGTGGCTGCATCATTTTAACATGGGTTTATATAATCAACGCCAGTGTCGTAGTCAAGACCCTGTAATAAATTATACAATGAAAAATAAAGCAACAAGAATGAAAACCACGTGCTTCAAACAAACTTTATTAACAAATTAACTGCAACTCTTTTACAC
>NW_013676450.1:14287-15774 GCF_000517525.1 Limulus polyphemus
CAACTCTAGGTCTACTCTTTAACCAAAGAATAGTGGGATTGACCATCACATTATAGTGCCCTCATGTTAGCCTCACAGTCCTACACGTTAACCTCCGATGAAAAAACAACAACGAGAAAGTTAAAAAAAAACAGTTTTTGTTTTTCAAGAGTTTAAAGGTTTCAATGAATTCTTTATGATCTTTGAAGCCAAACAGGATCACAGCAGATCTATTAGATACGTTGATTATCAGAGATAAAATTTAATGTAGACATGTGCACCAGATGAAGTTCATACAAACTTATACATAATGCAGTGTAAAGCAGTAACTATTTTTGAACAGTGCATGTTATAACTGAGGACTGGTGTACAGATAATACGGTGGTTGGTGATGTAAGCAAAAAATAAGGAAGCGGTATAAACGTCATTTAAAAGGTGTAGTACCAACTACCAGGGGGTTTTACTAGTAAAATATCTTTGATGCTATAACGCACCTCGTATAATTGCTGCGTAATCAATATTTAGCACTTAATATTCCTGGGTGGGTCTAAATACTGGTAAAACTTTTAAATTTAGATGGTCTTGTTTACGAGACCTGTAAAACATCAAGACCCAAATGATCCGAGACCTTCAATAGAGTGGTCTCGAGACCTACAATACTGATAAATATACTGTATTCCGAATTTATACAACTATCTTTGTTGTTACAACAGCAAATTGTAATTTAATAATGTTAAAATCTTACCTTGTCATACCAACATTTGAAGCTTATGGTGGCACAAGTACAACTTGGGGACGTACAGTCATCTTCACATCGGCAGCTCTATGAAAACCACAAATTATATATGTCATTCCTGTTTTTAACCTTTACATAACCATCTAGTGCTAATTTAGATTCATGATAAGAATAAAAAGGTAACATAATATTTGTTTTTATAAGTAAAAGATATTTTGTGGAGTTTCCTACTCACTTCTCCATTACTGCTGGGACGAACAACGTGCCAAACATACCACGTAACTTCATTATTAACTTTAATTACATGTCAATGTTATAAATGATACACAAAAACACACTTCCCATAGCTTGTAACAGTAAACTAAAGGAACACAAAACACACTTCCCATAGCTTGTAACAGTAAATTATAGGGACACAAAACATCCATTCCATAGCTTGTAACAGTAAAATATAGGAACACAAAACACGCATTCCATAGCTTGTAACAGTAAATTATAGGGACACAAAACACGCTTCCCATAGCTTGTAACAGTAAAATATAGGAACACAAAACACACTTCCCATAGCTTGTAACAGTAAATTATAGGGATACAAATCACACTTTCCATAGCTTGTAACAGTAAAATATAGGGACACAAAACACACTTTCCATAGCTTGTAACAGTAAATTATAGGGACACAAAACACTCTTCCCATAGCTTGTAACAGTAAAATATAGGGACACAAAACACACTTTCCATAGCTTGTAACAGTAAATTATAGGGACACAAA
>NW_013676451.1:0-2614 GCF_000517525.1 Limulus polyphemus
CTGACTTATTGGTGGTATTTTTCTTACATTGGTTCCTCAGATGTCCTTGCTCCCCAAAGTTCCAACAGCCTTTCTTGGTAGTAGCCTTTACTGCTGTATCGTCTCCCCTGTGTTGAAGTTGCCAGCATTGAGCTCTCTTGTGCCCAGTTTTGTTACAGTGCCAGCAAAGTCCCTCAAACTTCTCTGAAAGCTGACCTTTTCTGGCCTTGAATCCAGATGACTGTACCAACCTCAGTACCTCCGTGCTGGACTTAGCGTAGGATTCAAATTCGAGAGCTCTGGCCATTGCATCCTGAATGGTAGAGGGGTGTGCTTGCTTTCTCACTTTCTTACTTTCTCACTGCAGATCAATTACTCACTACCTACACACACATTATTCCGTCACGTTGTGACCATCCTTTATATACCAGACTACCCTATATCTAGTAAATGCTAGGGCATTCACCAAGGTACAGGATAGTTCTAGAAACGTGGCGTGACACTCGTCATGTGACCTCGCTGACGCAATAATATGGTTATTATTCTGTGTTCATGGGTGCGTTATTTAAGTAAAATTATTTGGAGATAGCTTTGATATACGGAAACATCTGTTAGCTGACTTCTTGCACAGATCTAAAATATAACGAGTGCTTTGCCGCCAAAAAGAATTCCTGTACAATCTACACATCCTTCAGTAGGTCTGTGATATTTCCCGATTGGCTAAAGGACACGCCAATCAGTAATTGCTTTACCGGCTTACGTTGATCTGATTCATTTTATAAGCTGTACTATTTCCTATAGATAATTTTCCAGGCGGTTCTGCTATTATTAGTGTCTGGCGAAAAGCTTCAGCAGATTTTTCTTTTGCAACATCTCAACTAACAATTGGTCCAGTTATCAACGCTATTTCCAAGTTTTGAGCAACTCGACTTTCAAGATCTACCTATCTGCATGAGCCGATGTTTCCATTTATAAACGTTATATTTTAAGATCTGTACAAGAACTCAGCTGACAGATGTTTCCGTATATCAAAGCTATCTTCAAGTTTTGTACAACGAAAAACCTTTTAAAAAGTATTTAGTGTACTAATACCAATATTATAGCAAAGTGGGCTTAAACTTCATCAGCAACTGAAAATAATAAAAAATGAGAGATCAGACATAAGTACTAGCCCCCCAGTGGCACAGTGGTATGTCCTCGAACTTACAATGCTAAAAACCGCGTTTCGATACCCGTGGTGGGCAGAGCACCGATAGCCCATTGTGCAGCTTTGTGCTTAATTACAAACAAACATAAGTTATTTATTTTGATGTATATTTTATCTATTATTATAAAAGTAACTAAAGTGTAAACATCAGAAATTTATTAAGTTATATTATGTAAGATAATGAAAATAAAATAATTCTTCATGAGGTATGCTTTCGAGCAGCTCGTGAGTTATATCATTAAACAGGGTAACGTGAACGACGTGTTCCGTTCGGCAGAGTGATCTACAATTTGTGTGGCGGGATTATGAGTTACATACGATGTAAATGATGAAACAATAAAAGTAAGTATAAAAGATGTAGACTAGTACGAGCTTTAAGCTGTTTAGGGTAAACCACTGTAGTTTTCTAGTTGGAATTCTGGAAAGAGAAAAGGGGTAATTGAGATATATATATCATATTTTTATAGTCATTATAAGTTCGTTAAATCGACAAATTATAGAGTTTTATTGAAAAAAACGTATGATATTTATTTAAGAGGTTTTAGAGGTTATGCAAATGAATTTGAAAATTTACAGATGTAGAAAAGTATTTTTTTATTTTAACATGAAAATCACCTTGCACTTAGAGCAGCCAATACTCTGACTCCATATGTTCATGGGTAAATTCTTAATAAATATACTTAATTAAAAATTCTTATTTTTAGGTCTACGAAGGATATGTAATGTTTACTAAAAGACTGCCAAATATTGTGAAGGTACACACAACATATTGAAAGTTATAGTATGATAACTCTGGTGGTTAGGAAGTTAGTCACATACACTAACCCCATATGGAAAGAGTTAAAAACTTCTGTAAAAGAAACATTATCTTCTTTACAGGATTCCATTTTATGACATTAGCTAATGTACATGGCGATGCAATCTCGCGCTAAATGTTGCTTTGATGGAATGACAAACGGAAATAAGGAGAATGACGTCAGGTTGCAGTAGAGAACAAGTTCACACAGCAACTACATTATGTAACACATTTGATTGTTTTTCGTATGCAAAATGCAGTGTAAATATAATTATATACAATATATTATACAAAATTGTATGATACTATGACATATTACAAGAAATATGTGATATTCTATTTTTTTATTAATAATAATATATATTATAAATCACGATTTATAATAATATTGTTGCGTTAGCGAGGTCACGTGACTAGTATCACGCCACTTCTCTCGAACCTTCGGGAATTATCGGGAGACTACTAGATATGTGGTAGTCTGGTATCTGTAAGATGGTCACAACGTGACGGGACAACAGTGTAATGAGTAATTGAATGTATGCGGACAAATATTGTTGGCCACGTGAGATATAGCGTTTGTTATAGCGCAACTGTTGTAAATAAGTGTATCGTAAAGTTGTATTTGGAAAGAA
>NW_013676451.1:3175-4366 GCF_000517525.1 Limulus polyphemus
TGTGGTTTTCTTCACTAATTATCTAACATGAAATATAAAATAGCTGGTTAATATGAATATCTTGTATTATCAATTGAAACGTGTTAACCTTGAAACAGTTCATGCTAGAATTGTCCAGCTCAGGAATGTAATAAAACATTTAACAGTACTTCTAAACTAAATTTTTACATAATAAATTACTAAACATTTTAAATCAATATTAAATTAAACTGAGCATACAAATAGTAAATATCACATATATCAATATTATAAACAAATACAAATAACGCTTTATATATATTACTAGCGAAATTATTCGGCTTCGCTGAGTTATTAGGTTGATATATTCTAGATTACTATGTCAGTGTGTATATTCTGAACCAATTTTAACATAAAAGTAATACCCAGGTGCACTTCCTCAATGCTCACTTAGTATGGGTGCAAAATTTCAGGTTTCTAGGTTATTTCTTCTTGGAACTATAGTGGTCACACTTCTTTTCTATGTGATTTTTCGCTAGCTTACCTCATAAAGAGATGCACGCATGCACATGTGTGGATGAGTTATAATTCCTAGGTGCACACCCTCGGGAACCATTTAGTATGAGTGCAGAATTTCAGGTGTCTAGGTTCTTTTCCCTTGAAGCTATGGTGGTCATACTTCTTTTCTATGAAAGTATCCGTCTTTGCTCAGGTTACTAGGTTGATAAATTCGAGATGACTATATCAGTGTGTGTATTCTGAACCATTTTTAGCATAAAAGTATATCCTATATACTTTTGTTGCTGGTTTACTGGATGTGGTCTGTTTATAAAAGTAACCTTCCTTCTCACTCATCCTCGATATTAAACTTAAATACTAAAAACAAACCTCTTTAATTAACGGAGCCTCTAAACAAGAAAACAACAAATGTGGCCTGTTTATAAAATTAACCTTCCCTCTCACTTATCTTTTGATTTTAAACTTAAAGACTAAAAACAAATAATAAAAAACCAAACTCTTTAATTAACGAAGCCTCTAAATTAGAAAACAACAAATATATATATTTTTCAATTTTGTAGTTTATACATTTCATTTTATACTTTCAGCACATATACTAACAACAATATTAGGTTATACTTTTACTACTAAGCAACATGATATAAAAGCTGTTGTTGAAGCACATTGTTACCAAAATGCAATGTTTTTTTTTTTTTTATATATTAGAATTTGTTA
>NW_013676451.1:5240-13579 GCF_000517525.1 Limulus polyphemus
AACTATCCGTACCTTGGCGAATGCTCTAGTATTTACTAGATAGGGTAGGCTGGTATATATAAGAGGGTGACAACGTGACGCAATAATGTGTGAGTAGATAGTGAGTAATTGAACTGCAGTCACAGGGTATTGTTGAAGTTAACGTTCGTTCGTTATAGTGTTTGTTTTAGCGCGAATATTGAAATTAAGTGTATCGTAAAGTTATATTCGGAAAGAATAAACCAGTTTTATTAAGTAAGGACTTGTGTCGCTAAAGTTTCGTCGGAACGAAGTTACGGAAAAGTTAATTAACAAACGGAGACGTAACAATAATAATCGGCTGGAGGATTTGCTTGTAAACAGATATAGAAACTAATTTGGATAAATTCGGTGACGAGGAACCCACTTTGAGACTAATAATGGCTGGAGACGGCTTGAATGGGTAATGAAGAAAAACTTTAATATAAGTTTAACATAACAGCAAATGTACAACGTTTCGACAAGGTTTTGTCATCATCATGATGAACATAAACCATAAAATTCGAGTTAAATCTGAATGGGACATTGAAAGATGTAGTATTTCCATTCCAAATAACAGCTTACCACTTCGTTTTAAAAGTTGTATGAACAGAGCTGTAGAGAGTACACAACCTGCACGCTAACTATGAAAACATCTTCTCCGGTTGACCTTATGACAGGCTGAACAGGTAAAATATTTCAAAATATTGTTATTGGGGATACAACTATAACACATCAGTTAGCCAGAAGACTTCCACTTGCAAAACAGGCTAAAACTTTAAAAGAGAAATAAGCCGTGGAGGAACATGGAGTGATATAACGAAGTACTAGTTATTGAACATCGTCAATTATACTTCTAAAAAAAAAAGGATGATCCACAATCGTGAAATTTCGGGCCCGCCCACTAGACACATTCTTCATCGCCGTTTCAAGGTTAATCAATAAATGAGTAGTTTCGAAAGTCAGGGCTGCTTTTTTAAGGTTTGTTTTGGTTGTGACGAAGGAGAAAGACTCAACTGTTCATGTTAATTTTTGACTTATACTATATCAGTAAAGAGTAAGTAAAGTTAAAAGCTAAATAACTCGTACTATAAGTTTAAAACCAAGGATTACATAACTTATTCATATCGATTATACACTACGAGTCGCATTGTGGTGTATGGTTTACTTCCTCTGCCATTTTTGAATCGAATTTCTGCCGTTATAAATAGAAAAATTTTAAAAACTGTCTGTTACAAAATTTAAATCTTAAAATACATTTTCTTCCCATATTATATATTGCTTATCTAAGCTATCTACACAGGTAAAAAAATAACATGGAGAATTGTAGTCTTCTTCATCGTAGTTTTTGTTTAAACAATAGTGTCGCCTGTTTTCCAGTTTTATTTTATAACAGTAATGCCGCATATTTTTATCACGAAACCTGTCAACACTGATTGATAACATCGGCTTTCTGATGTAACCATGGAAGCATTAAAGATAAAATCTGAACCCTTTTCTGTTGAGGAAGATGTATTATTTGATATCAAGTTGGTGAAAAATGAAGAAGAAACTTTTACATTATATAGTAGTAAGTGCACACATTTAGAAATTAAATATGTTGTGTTTTTGTCAATAAATTTTTCTCTTTTTTAAAATAGTGTGATTGTTACCTTTTTTACATTTCAATTTAGGCTTAGCCACGTGCCAGAATTTTCGATTATTGCATTCACTACAAATGTATAATTTATCAACTAGTTACTGGTAGTAGTATTCGTTTTTTTTTTTTGAACAACCTGAAGTACCACAGTGCATTTTGTATATACCAATCATTAACTATTTTAATTTTTGGCAGGTTGACTCGTTAGGGGTAATAACTTTTTATCTGTCAGTGTTTGTTTGTAATTGTAGTTAAGCGCAAAGCTGTCTATGCTGTACCCACCATGGGTATCGAAACCCGGTTTCTAGCGTTGTAAGTTCGCAGACATCCCGCTGTGCCATTGGGGGGGGGGGGAGTGTCAGTGTTATGTCAAGTTTTGTTAACTTGGTTATTGTATTTTTTTGATATGAATGATATGATATTATAAGAATTTATAATATAATTTATAATATAAATACCAGAATAATGTATTTTATAAAGAACACAATGCTTTCAGTAAAATGTATCTTCAATTTCTCAAAATAATTTTTCTAACCCTCATGATGTATGAATAGTTGACATTGACTGATTGAGGATTATAAATACAACATAGTTGTGAAAATTGTAGAGTTATCTAGCTAATAGAGTGAATCAGTTAGTGAGGTTTTGGTGAATTATTTGGATCTTTGTTAGCTAACAGGTATATTGAGTTACTTTGTAGAAGTTAAATTGATTTGTTATGTTAGTGTAGTAGTTACTACACCTTTACCACAGTATTCAAGCTTGTAGATACACTGAAAAAGAAGAAAACCAAATTGTTATTGTTTATGTGGACTGGACATTGAGCTATTTTCACCAGGTAATTCAAAAGGACATGCTTACAGAAGAATGATATTACAACAATGTATGTATGTATATATATATATAGCCATCTCATGCATAATGAATTCATTGAATATAATCAATAATGAGCTTAATAATTACTCAATTTGCAAATTTCACTAATTGCCCAGCTCTAGTATTGATACTGTTATATTACATTGTAGTGTACTATTATTTATGTAAAAAAATCTTAAAATTTTTCTGCCCATCCCAAAGAATATTTTTGTTGAGAACCTACTGCTTCTTCAGAGTATATGATACCTTTCTTGATTTTCCAATGTTACCCATGTTTTTTCTGTTTAGTTTTTGCATACGCCTTAATTGCCACCCTTTAATGATGTCACATCAAGTGATTTGATCATTTAATAATGAAACAAAGCTTTGGAAACAGCAAGAAAGAAAGTTTAAGTATGATTGGATAGAGATAGAATGAGACTTATTAAATCATAGTAGAGTAAATAAGGTGGCTTGAACAGTAGTTTATGATTTTGTGTGGAAGTTTTGTTTTTTGGGAGATTTTGTGAAAAGTATAGAAGTCAGAGGAATGAATGACAGAGTTGGTAGTTTGTTCATAGTTTTTTTAAGTGCTCATTCAAAAATAGTGTTTGTGTGTTAAATTATATCAATATCAAAGCTAGAGAAATTTTGTTTGATGAGGAAACATCAGTTAAACATTGTAAAGTTGATATGGTAGGTAAAGGCAATATATTCTGATGACTCAAATTAGTATTTATTGAAATATAACCATTCTGACAGATTTTTACAACATTTAAAATCATTTCTACATTTATTCTATTCAAACAACTTACACAAGTGATTTTTTTAATTGGCTACTTAATCATTTTTAATTGCAATAGTGATATGTTTTAACCCTATGTGTACAACAGGATCAGAATGCTTCACATCCTGATCATTTATAGAATTATTCTCAAAATTTAATTTAACAAATTTCTTATCAATGTATGTCAACAAAATATAGTTTATAATTCAAATGTGTTGAATATACAAGAGTGTTAAAAGTTAATCATTTTAAAGGCGATAGTTATGACAAGTTTGGTTGCATCACTCCGTAAGAGTCATACATTGTGTTTGCAATTATATTGTTGTTTATGCTTTACTAATATTATTGATGTCACTTTACTCGAACCTTCAGTATTTTTCTCCTTATCTTAACGGAGTATTATTACCATGCAGTGCTGCTCACATAGTTTAGAGAAAATTCAAGGCCTCAGTAAACAACATATAAATATAAGCGACCAAGCAAGTGCAAGTCAAATGTAGTTCAGTCAAAAAATTAATTAGTGAAAGAAAACATGAAGTTAGCAGGCATGTGAGTGATTAGCATCAATGAGAGATATTCTAAAGTGAGTTTCATAATCAAACAGAGATAAGGAGAATAATTTGTTTTGTCAAAGGGTGTTCTGAAGTAAATGAACTTGTCTGTGTGGACTTTTGAGAAGAAAATAGAATTATTTAGGATTTTAGATACAATTGTGATTCTGTAATGTAAAGAATTTAGTACATACATTTAACGTGTTTTGAATATAGTATTTTAAAACAAATGGATTGTGTGCTGTCCATTTGTTATTTGAATTTATCATTGACAAGTCACAGACACCTACTGTAGAAGAATCCCAACCCACATATGCATAAAACTTTGACATTTGGCAAGCCAGCCAGGATTACACAGTGGTAAACTGTGGTCAAAGAAGATGTGTATGACAACAGAAATAAGTAGGCCTATATACACACAATAGTAGTTGTGGCAAAAATAATGTTGAGATTACAATCACGCTGTATAACCATGTCAACGGATTTTGATAAATGGATAGAAAGAGGTCAGAATATTGGGTTAAAAGACAGTGAACTATGAGAGTTTGTTAAACAACAAGAACTAGAGAGAGAAGAGTGTAGGCAGAAAAGAGTGGAAGAAAGACTATAAAAACAAAAAGAGAGAGAAGAAAATGAGAGAAAGGAAAGACTGGAAATGGAGAGAGAGAATACAAACACAAAGAGAAAAATAATAAGAGCAAAAATAGTGAAAGAAGAGAAGGAGATACTGGAAATATAGAATAAGAGCACAAATTGAGATTGTGAAGCTCACTGAACAGAAATAAGGACCTAAGAATGACAATGGGATTAGGGCCAGCTGACCGAAGCTGTCAAAATTTGATGAACAGAAAGATGACATGGATGCTTTCCTGGAGAGATATGAAAGATTTTCCGAAAGTCAGAACTGGGACAAAGATGACTGGGCAGTCTGTCTCAGCCCACCTCTTACAGGAAAAGTCCTACAAGTATATGCAGACATGTTGTCAGAAGATGCTATGGACTATGACAAATTAAAAGTGGCCTTGCTTAAATGCTGTGAACTTACTGAAGAAGATTTTTGTTGGAAGTTGAGAGAAGTCAAATCATACACTGAAGAAACTGTTTGTGGACTGACATGGCCAAGTGTAAAAATAGTTTTGAAGGACTGGCAGATCTACTAATACATGAACAGTTCAGTATATGGAAGCCCATGGAGGGAGTATAACTGGCAAGTCCAAGAATGTCAAGTTAAAGTCAAAACCAGTGGTGGCTTACCAGAAGCAGGAGGCTACCAAAGGTGACAGGAAATTAACAGACAAGTGGGAGAAGTGATGCTATATTTGTTGTAAAATAGGGCACATTGCAAAGGAGTGCAATTCCATTATCACCAAGCAACAGCAGAAATCTCAACATAAAGCAACTGGAGCTAACTACAAAGATAGTGCTGGTAAGAAACAAGAAATGAGTGACTTTCACCATGGATGTTGCTGCCAGAACAAACAGAATCAACAAAACACATCAGATTCAGCACAAGAAGGAAGTGCCATTTCCATGATCGATCAGTGCATGACTAATGGTCAGCTGAAGCTAGCAAATGGATCAACACTGCCAGTAGTGATTGGAGTGTGTGAGACAAACATCAGTAGGTGATACTAAATCACCTCATGCCAGTAGGTGAAGGATATGTTGGGAACAAGAAAGTGAAGGTCCTACGAGACACAGTGCAGTAGTGTAGCAGTGAGAACCAGTCTAGTATCTGGTGACCAAATCACAGACAAAATACATCTGTGTGTGCTAATTAATGGGAGAGTGAGAAAGTTTCCCATAGCAAAAATACAGGTGAATACTCCATATTATCTAGGAAAGCTTGAGGCCATGTGTATCAAGGAACCAATACACGACTTGGTAGTAGGAAACATACCAGGTAGTATAAACTATGAAGAACTAGACAGAAAGAAGATTGATGAAGTATCTGCCGTCACCACCAGAGCTCAAGAAAAGAAGATCAAACAAGACATCAAGCCCCTGCAAGTGTCAAAAGGCGATATCCCAAATTTAGGTTTGCAGGAACTGAAGGAAGCACAGAAGAAAGACCCTTCGCTTCGGAAACTTTGGGACAATGCCCAGAAGAAGGTAAAGCACAAAACAAAGAGGAAAGGTAATTACAGAATAGAGGACCATAAGGGAGTGCTGTACTGGATCTATCAAGGCAGTTCTACTGGGGAATTTAAACAGGTCATAGTACCAACAGAATACTGAAATGAAGTGATGAAGTTGACTCATGAGTCGATTGTGGGAGGACACTAGGAGCAAAGAAGATGGCAGACAGAATCACCAGCTACTTCCGGTGAGCAGATTCTGCAGGTCATGTGACATCTGCCAAAAGGACAGTACCTAGAGGGAAGGTAGCAAAGGTGCCTCTTGGTGAGATGTCTACTAACTTTCCTTTATCATCCCTCAATGGTACTACCCCCATCCTAACATTTTTTTTATCCTTAATGTATTTAAAAAATCCTTACTGCTAATTTTTATATTTTCAGCCAACCTTTACTCATACATCCTTTTTGATGTCCAGATTTCCTATTTCACCAACTTTCTTGATCTTCTATAATCTTCTAAACCTCCTGTCATAATAGTCAATTTAAACTTTTTGAATTTATGATGCATTTCTTTAATTTTATCTCTTAAACTCTTTGTAAGCCAACCTGCTTTTGAATTGATTCTATCCTTTTCTTTCTATAAGGAACATGTTTACTTTGAACACTTAAAAATTTTCCATATCTGATCAGTGTCTCCAAATAACTCAGCTGCCCAATGTACAACAGATAATTCTTGTTTCATCCCTTCAAAATTTGCTTTTTTGAAATTTGTAACCAAAGTATTGTTATTCCTTATCTCCATATGCAGCAAAACATTTAACCTAATAGAGTAATGATTACTTGCACCCAGATGTTTCCCAGTTTGCACACTCTCAATTATTTCTATATTTGAAGTTAACAATAAATTGAAAATAGCTTTGTTTTTAGTAGTTTCCTTGACTAATTGGTGAAGAATTCCATCCTGAACAGTTTTCAAAAACCTTTCTCCCTCGTGGTTTGACTCTAGCATTTCCCAATCTATATGCCTGAAATTAAAATCCCCCATAATTATGACTTCATTAACAGCTGAAATCTTAATTTCATTGTCAAGTTTCTCACTAATTTCATCAATATTATTTGGTGGTCTGTAACAAATTCCCACTAAAAGCCTTTTCCTTTTATATCCACTAAAGGAAACCCAAATAAATTCAATCTCCTTGCTATTATCTCTGATATTGTTACTTATTTGCTTGTTTGTTAATTTCCAGTATAAATTTTTTCCAAGGAACTTCAGCGATACAAGTCCTTTCTTAATTAAACCAGTTTATTTTTCCTCGATACAACTTTGTAGTACACAGAATTTCCAATTAGTACGTTAAACTTAACTACTTTTATAACACACGCTATAAATCACAGTGATTAACACACTTTACTGTTTGCTTGACTCAATTATCTATATCTTCAGTCTATCTGCATATCTATCTATTGCTGGCTTTATTTGCCGGGCTTATATACTAAAAAAGAGGGCACCTAGCAAACACTCGAACATTCGCGGGGTTCCTCGATAATTCGTGATCCTTCTAGAAACTCCAACGAGCATGCTCCCAGCGTTGCGTGACTTCCGCTGTCGTAACACTGCCCCTTCCTTAGTATTGTTCGCCACTTACATTTAACCAATGGATAATTAACAATAACTTAATTAAGTATACAGAATTTACAAACACAAAATTAAAATTCAACAAAGTCTCTTAATTTTACAGGATGTATCTTTTTCTGTACTGGTCTCTGTCTCATTGGCTTCTGCTTCACGTGGGGCTCATCTGCTCCATCAGGAAATGTCACATTATAGGTAACAGTCACATCAGTGGTAGTAACTTCATTAGGGCTTCACCGTTTACCTTCTCAAAACCGGGTAGTGTTTCTTCTTCAACAGTGGCATTTTCAGGTGGCACGTCTTCAGCAGCGTCATTTGTTCCATTGTTCACTTCTTTCCAACTGAAATGTCCAGGACTGTGATAATGTCAAAGCCTGTTCGCATGCACCACCTTTGGCTTACCTTGCCGACCACATTTTATTCAGAAAGTCACATCTAAGAGACGATCCACTATGTTGTATGGGTTTTCCCATGGAGAAGACAACTTAGGAGACTTCCATTTGGTCTTCCTGGGATTATACTATCACACCTTGTCTCCTGGTACAAAGCTGACTTCAGTAGATTTCTTATCATAACATAGCTTCATGGAATCATTAGACGTTTTCAAACTTGAACACACTTGATGGTGAATATCATCCATCCTTTTAGATAACACTTTCATGAAATCTGGCACATTTTTAGGCAACTTTTCGTAAGGTGGGCATACTGTTATCAGGTCCACTGGCAACAGAAGTTTTCGACCAAACATCAGCTTTACTGGAGTGTATCCAGTGGCTTCATGCACTGCTGTTCTATTAGG
>NW_013676451.1:14558-17722 GCF_000517525.1 Limulus polyphemus
GGTTATACTGTTAAGAGCCCTGAAGTCCATCCTTCTTCTGGGTAACACGACGGGGGCTGACCAGGGACTATCTGATTTCTCGACTATCTCTTCCTTAATTAGGCCATCCATGACCTTCTCCATCTCTTGCCGTTTTCCCAGAGCTTTTCTCCTCGGAGGGATCTTTATTGGACGGTGATTGCCTGTGTTTATTCTTTGCTCTAAAAGGTCTGTGCAGCCGAGGTCATGATCTCCTTTTGAAAAGACATTTGCATAATTCGTCAAACGTTCCCTTATCTGAAGAGCCTGTGATGATGACAAATGTACTATGCTCTTCTCATAGAGGTCAGTTAAATATTCTGGGAGAGGATGTCCTTTCTTTATGGTTGTATTTCTTGCCTTAACATTGACTAGCTTTACCTTCTGGCACACACCCAACAATGCTTCTTCCTTAAGTGTCTGCTCACATTTAGAGAAATTAGCCACTGTTATGGGTACCACTTGATGACCTGCCACAAGTGAGCTTCCAATCTGGATGGGTCTTCCACTGCTTCCACAATCATCAGGCTTCCTTGGGGATGTTCTTTTATTCCACCCCAAATTATCTTCTCTGACATAGGGGGTATTGTAGTTGACTTAAGTGCTGTGACATGCAAATCAACAGATGGAGCAACACTTATTGGAATTTGGCCTTTGTTGTTCCCAAACATCATTTTCTCGATGTTAACTACACACTTCCTCAGTAGTAAGTAGTCCAACCCTAATGTGCATGGATCTTCAATGTCAGCCAAGTATACTTTGTGTCTGTTCTTCATGCTCATGAGCTCGATAGTTACCCACACTGGTCCCCACAACTTTGCATAATGTCCTGTCACACCACAGAATTTCTGTATGGCTTCTGGTACTCCTTTGTGATCTAGCGCCTTGATACTCACAAGGGTTTGCTGAGATGCAGAATCTATGACAGAGTTGCACTTTTGACCATCCAGCTTTCCTGTCATGTAGACACTATGTGTGCTTCCCATTTTACACTTAGCTGTTGGGACTTTCACAAGGGGGGTTGGTGGGCATCCCTCAGCACTAACCACTACTGGTTTCCCGAAGCTGACTTATTGGTAGTATTCTTCTTACACTGGCTCTCCACAGTTCCAACAACCATTTTGGGTAAATGCCTTTCCTGCCGTGGCATCTTTCCTGTGTTGAAGTTGTCGGCATTTAGTTCTCTTGTGCCCAGGTTTGTTACAGTGCCAGCAAAGTCCCTCAAACCTCTGCTGTTGTCTCTCTTCTTGTTTCTTTCTTTTTCCTCCAACAACTGCTGTAATCTCTCTTCTTGTTTCTTTTCTCATTCTTCTTGTTTATTTTCTTTCTCCTCCATACATTGCTGTAATCTTTCTTCTTGTTTATTTTCTCGTTCTTCTCATTTCTTTTGCTGTTCTTATATTGCTGCTATCAAATCTGCTAAGCTGTAGTTATATTTGCCACTTCTCGTTTCCATCTTCTTCTTTTTTTTTTCCTTTTCCGTCCCATTCTCTGACACCAATTTGTTATGTATCTGCTTGTTTGTTAATTTCTGGTATAAAATCTTCCCGTGGAACTTCAGCGATACAAGTCCTTTCTTAATTAAACCAGTTATTTTTCCTCAGTACAACTTTGTAATACACAGAATTTCCAATCAGTATGTTAAACTTAACTGCTTTTATAACACACGCTATAAATCACAGTGATTCACACACACTACTTATGGTGCCTACTGTTTGCTTGACTCAGTTATCTCTATCTGCATATCTATCTATCACTGGCTTTATTTGCTGGGCTTATTTACTAAAAACGAGGGTGCCTGGCAAACAATCAGACATTTGCGGGTTTCCTCGATAATTCATGATCTTTCTAGAAACTCCAACGTGCATGCTCCCAGCATTGTGTGACTTCCGCTGTTGTAACAGTATCTTCAATTTCAACAGGATGTAATTCATATTATACATATAAAGTCACTCCATCCCCCTCTTTAGTACTCTATCCCTATTAAATAGCCTGTAACCCTGTATTTCAAAACAAATCTATGTCATCAAAATCATTTATGTTTAAACATGTTTCAGTTATTCCTATTATATCATAATCCTCCATTCCTACCAGTGCTCTAAAGTCATCTATTGTATTTCTTATACTTCTAGCATTACAATAGTAACAATTAAGCCTATCCTTATAACAACTTCTATATTAATTTCCTATGCTAAACTCTTCTGTGCCTTTTATTCTTTTTGCATTTAGTTTTTCTTGGCCCCTCACCACTCTCTAGTCTTAGTTTATAACTTCCCTTAAGCTGAGTTAATAGCCTTAGCTAACAAGCCAGCCCATACTCTATTTAAATGTAAAACGTCCATTCCAAAAACTCCCTTCTTCCACCGAACTGATCCCAAAAGTCCAACCAGCCAATCTGCTCATCATTACATACTAACCTAAGCCTAGCATTTAGCCCTACTGACCTACTTATAACTTTATCCCCACAGTTAATTCTGGGTAGTATCCTAGACAAAATTAAGTTATGGCCTCTTTCTTTAAATGCCTTTATCAGCCTGTTGTACTTATTAATTAGCTCCCGTGACCACCTTTCCCTACATCATTAGCCCCAACATGCACTACAAAACTGTATCTCTGCTAGCCCCCTTTATGATATCTCCTGCTCCTGAAATCCTGTTACCATTTCCCTCAGTCTATACTTCTCTTTATCTATTGCCTCTACTTTAATTATGATTGCTTCCAACTTTTCCTACAAACTATATATAAAAATTGCACATCTTCATTACTAGCTTCCTTAAAAGTACATGCCATTCTCGAGTTCCCAAATAAAATCCACTCATTGCACCCATTACACCTAAAAAACTGTAAAAGCTTAACTCCTACACTAGTCTTATCCATTGTATTTATACTCACAGCATGAAAATAAATACTCAATATGAAATACCAGTAGCCTATTGTTAACACTGTTACTGTTAAGCCCTAACGTTTAAGAACCAATTATTTTTTCTCACTATTTTGTCTTCACACTAATGTAATAAATTTTATCTTTGAATATATAGAACTTAATAATTTATTAGAGCAATATACATAACATTAATAATAAAATGTATTTAACCTGATTTATATTATAACCTACCTATATCTGTAAGCTGAATTTAAACTAATGG
>NW_013676452.1:0-7144 GCF_000517525.1 Limulus polyphemus
GTGAGTTTATGGAAGGTGTGTAACTTGTCATTGGTTGTTCCTGGTGTAGATAACAGGTGAGTTTATGGAAGGTGTGTAACTTGTCATTGGTTGTTCCTGGTGTAGATAACAGGTGAGTTTATGGAAGGTGTGTAACTTGTCATTGGTTGTTCCTGGTGTAGATAACAGGGGAGTTTATAGAAGGTCTGTAACTTGTTATTGGTTGTTCCTGATGTAGATAACAGGTGAGTTTATAGAAGGTTTGTAACCTGTCATTGGTTGTTCCTGGTGTAGATAACAGGTGAGTTTATAGAAGGTATGTAACTTGTCATTGGTTGTTCCTGGTGTAGATAACAGGTGAGTTTATAGAAGGTTTGTAACCTGTCATTGGTTGTTCCTGGTGTAGATAACAGGTGAGTTTATAGAAGGTGTGTAACTTGTCATTGGTTGTTCCTGATGTAGATAACAGGGGAGTTTATAGTTTATTGGTTGTTCCTGGTGTAGATAACAGGTGAGTTTATGGAATGTCTGGATAGGTTCACAAGGTTTATTTATCTCTACAGGAAAAACAAGAAGAACGTTTGCAACTAAACGTAGAATTCATCGGATGAGATCTTATCGTGGTTGTTCTCTTTTACAGGAAAAGAAGACGAGTTCGGGGTCTTTAGGGGCCGGAGAAGTAGCGCGGCCTGCAAAGCAGGTTACTGTAACACATCCAGGCACAACAAAACCAAAACCTACTGGCATTGCTAGGAAAAGGGTTTCTACTCAAGCAGATTTGGTAAGTTGTTGTTGTTTTACGTTATTAGGCATTTTTATGTGATTCAGAGTGATGGAGGACTTTATAATTCACTAAACTAACTTATAATAGCAGTAACAAAGATATGTTAACTTTTCAATTGCATCGTAGCAACTTAAAGTCCAGTAACTTGTATTTGATGCTCTTAGGGAAAAAGAAAACATAATATGAAGTATATAATTTCTAGTAAATCTGATGAATCTTTCACATTAGGACATCCATATAGGCAATTGTTTGATAGACCCATTGAGGCAATTCAAAGATGTATGTAGGACAATAAAATTGTAAATTTATTATAATTTTCTCAATTTTAGCTGTTTGAATTGGTTAATAATAAAAAAATAATACTTACATTATTAGAAAAGCTTTCGTTTATTATATTTTGATACCAAGCCTTCTGGATTTCTTAGCATATGTATGTGGAAATCATTACATGTGTTGATAGTGTGTAAAAAGACAACGTAGCATTATGCTTGATGGTTGTTACAGGTGTTGGTAGGGTGTAAAAAGACAACGTAGCATTATGCTTGATGGTTGTTACAGGTGTTGGTAGTGTGCAAAAAAGACAACGTGGTATTATGCTTGATGGTTGTTACAGGTGTTGGTAGTGTGTAAAAAGACAACGTGGCATTATGCTTGATGGTTTTTACACACACTACCAACACCTAAAAAGACAACGTGGCATTATGCTTGATGGTTGTTACATGTGTTGGTAGTGTGTAAAAAGACAACGTAGCATTATGCTTGATACAGGTGTTGGTAGTGTGAAAAAAGACAACATGGCATTATGCTTGATGGTTGTTACAGGTGTTGGTAGTGTGTAAAAAGACAACATATTATGCTCAGTGGTAGTTAAAGCTGTAGATAGGGCTCAAGAATACATTTGAGTACTTTTGACTCAGATCAATCAGTAACAGAATCAGAAGACTGTTACTGACATCTATGTATACTTTGGTGAAGTGTAAATAAAGACTACATCAAGCTAACCTTGAGCCTAGCTAATGGTTAACCAATCAACCACATTGGTTTTCAGTGCCCTCCTGTGGTTTACATATTATAGCCTGAACCAATGGTACCAGAAATCATTCTGGAAAAGAAGAGTGAAGTATTTGATTTGCCTGAGGAGTTTTGGGTCACTTTCCAGTGAACTACCCATACCTTGTTGATCAGCAAGGTAGACGTGACTGGCAGTTTTGAATGATGGCTCTACGGGCACAGGACATCCAATAACAGGTGGTGAACAATGCTGCTACAGTTACAGAAAACTACAGAACCCAAGTCAGGCCTGGCTGCAAACCTTCAGAAGAGTTCAACAGACAGCTTGCACAAGAAGGTTTGTTGGTGAATGATGGCTCTACGGGCACAGGACATCCAATAACAGGTGGTGAACAATGCTGCTACAGTTACAGAAAACTACAGAGTCCAAGTCAGGCCTGGCTACAAACTTTCAGAAGAGTGCAACAGACAGCTTGCACAAGAAGGTTTGATGGTGAATGATGGCTCTACGGGCACAGGACATCCAATAACAGGTGGTGAACAATGCTGCTACAGTTACAGAAAACTACAGAACCCAAGTCAGGCCTGGCTGCAAACTTTCAGAAGAGTGCAACAGACAGCTTGCACAAGAAGGTTTGATGGCTAGCCCAGCTCTCTCAAAGCTTGATGATTCTTTTTATGTGCTCTTAGTGAAACCACAACTCGGGTCAGTTGATAAGAACTTCGTTATGACAAATGGAGAGGTAACTCTGGCTACTTAGGGCTTGACTCGTGTAACGAAAGTAGTTGCTGCCAACCTTGCGGTGGACATATTGGTGAACATATTAGTCAATTTTGCCTGTGGAAGGTTTATCTCAAGTTGGCCAGACTTTATTCGAGAACTGCATGAATGTCACAGTACCCATGTAAACAAGTGGTGTTCTGTGGTTTACTATGGATGAATCTAATGCATTAGTAATATATAATTAGCTCGAGCAGTTGTGTGTCCAATGAGGGATGAAGTCCCTGTTTTGTTCTACAACAATGGGCACATGGTTATCCAGCTTCACACTAGAATGGTCATTGACATTGTAAGCCAAGTGGAAGTAACTGAGACTAGCATTTGTTGTTCCATGTCTGAAAGTGAGTACACGGTTATCTGAGATTTCTCGTTGAGGATTCTGCAGAAAATCTAGATTCAGTGCATTATAAGACAGAATCATACCATCAGAAGGTGCTTGGTCATCTCCAGCAGGTGTTATAAGACAGAATCATACCATCAGAAGGTGTTTGGTCATCTCCAGCAGGTGTTATAGGACAGAATCATACCTTCTGATGGTGCTTGGTCATCTCCAGCAGGTGTTATAGGACAGAATCATACCATCAGAAGGTACTTGGTCATCTCCAGTAGTGATTGTCAGAAAGAAGGAAGGCTCAGATATTTATTTTAGATGAGTGAATGTGATAACTCACATCAGTGCTTTTGTACTGCTACGAACAGATGCAGGTTCAGTATGTTAGACCTAACATTCGTATACTGATAAATTCAGCTAGATAATGAGAGCAAATCTAAGACTGCTTTCAGCACAATAGATGGCTTTTATTAAGTTCGTTCCATGCCGCCTTCAATAAGCTAATGAATGTTACACTGAAATGGCTCCAATGGGAACAGCGCCCGATCTATGTCAGTGATGTTTTAGTGTTTGGTCAAATCTTTGAGTTTGAGGCTGAGAACCCGAAACTGTCATTCCAGCAAATAAAGACGGGCTTGAAATTGACACCAGATGATAGCTATTCATTTAACACAGTCTAGGGCTGCTGATGCCAGTAGATATTATAACTAGTGAATTAACAGTTTGTACAGTTGAACGTGATAGCTAGGAGTTCAGGAGTTCAGCTGAGAAGGCATTGTAACCAGTGTTCTCCAACCTGTGTTTTCCAGGCAAGATATTGGATTTAAAACTCACCTGATCTAACTGAGTGACGATAGCTCTTTGAAGTATATTCCTTGTTAGATATTTCCCAATACATCGGAAGAGTGTACGACTTTCCACATGCAATGAAGGAGTTGTGTTTCCTCTGAATGTATAACACTGCAATAACAGCATAAATATCAATTCTGACTTATGATAATTTTAGATGAAAAATCTAATTTGGCTGAATTCTGTTGGCGATTATTTTGTGATCCTCAAAAAGAAAAACAAGTTGAATTTGATGGCTCCTAGATGTCAGCACAGTAGTGCACTGCAGCTTTCAAAATGTAGCCTGCATGATGTTGCCAAAGAAGGCTATCGAAGTAATTTGTAGCAGGAACCAGAAGCAGTATGTTTCAAGCTATTAGTGTATACGACAACATGTAATGAAGCTGTATGTACTGTATAAGACAGTAATTGTTTACTTAAATCTTGCTTTCTTAAGGTGAGCACAAGGAACAACAACAACAACAGCCTTAAACAAGTTACTCAGACTCTTAACATGAAATCTGAAGGTTTCTGCCAGAGACTTACTCACTAATACACAACTGCAGGAATAGTGGAAAAATATAAGGGGGAACTGGAAACTATGTAAACTGCTTTGAAACTTGTATTAAATCTCATAAATTCTGTGAAAATTCTTCTTTTTGAAGCTCCAAGCACTGCCTTAAATATGTCAATAATTTCTCAAGTACCAGATTAGTTTTTGTTAAATCAGCTGGCCAGTGATCAGACAATGAGAATAACTCAGTTCACTAACTAAAAATTGAAATTCCTCTAAAAGAACATAATAAGTATACTTTGGCCTTCACTTAACCAAGTTCACAGCTTGAATAAAGCTTAAGTTTGTAACTGACTTGAGTACATCTCTGTGTCCAACCAGGAAACTGTAAAAACAATATAATTTTGAGAATTTTTTTTGATAACTAAAGGTGCTAGAAGACATATGGTACATATCTGTACAGATAAACATATCTGTTTATCTGTACATAAACTTGATGTATTCAGTGTTTCATTTGGTTGTGAGGGAATATTCTCAGTCATATAGATTGAAATATTTTATAAGCACACAGTTTTCTAAATTAATTGTAATTTCAATTAATCTATTAGTTTGTGAGATAGTAATCAAGGTCATAATTTCTCACATGTAATCCATTGTTTTCCCATCTCTATCCACTATTATTATTATTTAATCTGTGTTAATGATAAATTGTCTGTTTTATGTAATTCTATTGTATCAGGGTTGATATTATAATTCCTTTCATTTTGTATTCATTGTTTATGGATTTATGTTGTATATCATGTATTGACAGTTGAATCTGTATTTTATAGTATGCCAACTTGTATCTATGTTAAATATTTTTTATTATTATTATGTATTGTAGTTTCTTGTTAAAGGATTGTATTATCTGTGTGTGTGTGTGTGTGTGCGAGTGTTTACAGGATTGAGAGAAAGTTATAATACTCCTTGACTAGGTTGCATGTACAGAGTTTATTGGTTTTAAAATTAATGTAAGTTGTCAGACTGAGGACAAGCCTGACATAAGGGAGAGAGGAAAACTGTGGTTTATTTTATAAACATAATAAGAATTTATTATTTTTTATAATAAAAAATTATTATAAAGTTATTAGTTATTTCAGAGTATATGTAATTTTCAGTTAAAATATGGTCAGGAAAATCATTAAGTTGGTATCTTTCTAGCTGCCTTTCTTCCTTTGTCATTCTTTTCAGGTCATACCTGTTCTGCCCATGGAGGGATTTTGGCTGTAATGTTGCATTTGGAATGCTGATCTGTAGGCAGGAGGGTTGTACTTTTGATTATCCATTTGGGAGTTGTTGTTTTTTTTTTTTATATAATTATGTTCACCAGCTAATTGTATTTTTTCAGGATGTATCAAAAGAATTTAGTCGTTGTAAGGAAGAAGGAGCCACAAGATTAGACCTCACAAAATCTAGTGTAAGTATGGTGTTCTATGTTTACAAAACAAGTATTTCACATGCCAACCTAGAGAAGACTTGCCTTAAAACCTTGCAATGAAATTTAAATATAACTAATGTAAGGATCCAAACATTTCATAAAAATTGGAATTTGTTCTACTTAAAACATTTTCATAAACTTTATAATATATTATTAAAAATATTGCATTATTATTTTTTGTTTATCACTAACAGTACTTTCTGAGTAATAAAACAAAACTTAATACTGTGTGTGTGTGTGCAAGAGCACGAACATAAATTTGTTTGTAACAAAAGAATCACAAACCTTTTATTGAGCAAGCATTCAGGGAGGTTCTCTTGCTTATTTTCTTTGTGTCATGAAACAACCAGACAAATGATAACTGTGTAATATCAAATAATCTTTTGTCAGATACAAGGAAATTGTGAATATAGAAAGAATAAAGTTAGAGACAGAAAAGTTTAGGAACCAGAAAAATGAATCTAAACAAGCAGTAGAAAACTTTTTGGGCAGAGAGGATTGGTAGAAAAGTGTAGACATAATTTAAGTTAATATAATAACCTCTCTATTTATTTAGAAAATATTAAAAGTTGAAGTTGCTTAGTTAGGCTTAGCTATTTTAAAAATGTTAATGAAAAGTAAAATTATACACACTGGATATTGTGCTTGCCTATAGATTTAATGTTTGTTTCCTGCTACTGAAAGAAAAACACAAAAACAATAGGGCTCTGCACTTTTGGCTGAGTATTTTATAAGAACGATGGTCAAATTCCACCATTTGGTAAGAGGAGAGTTGGTGGTGAGTGATGTTGACTAGATGCCTTTCTTATCAGTTCAAAATGAGTAACAATTAGTGTAGCCCTTGAAGGGCTTTCCATAAGTATCCAAAAAGAAGTAAACAAACTTATTTATAGGCCTATAAAAACATGGTGTTTTTTTTATCTTATAATTGCACAGCACCTGGTGTGATAAAATGAAATTAAAAAATAGTCTTGCGTGGAAATTTGAAAATCAAACCTTGGTGAGGTGATGTAGTTGACACAAAATTAACCAGAACTTATTTATTCATCTTCTGTCAAAAACACAGGTTGTCGTTGATCTTAACAGTGTCAGAGTTACAGGTTTTTAAGGTTGGCTGCCATCTTTTCTGTAGTATTGCATGAGATAGAAATGGCTAACACCTTTCCTTTGGTGTTTCATGAGATGGAAACAGCTGACACCTTTTCTGTGATGTTCCATGATATGGAAATAGCTGACGAATTTCCTCTGGTGTTGCATGAGATAGAAACAGCTGACACCTTTACTGTAGTGTTGCATGATATTGAAACAGTTGACACCTTTCCTGTGGTGTTGCATGAGATGGAAACAGCTGACACCTTTCCTGTGGTGTTGCATGAGATGGAAACAGCTGACACCCTTCCTGTGGTATTGCATGAGATGGAAACAGCTGACACCTTTCC
>NW_013676452.1:7879-11574 GCF_000517525.1 Limulus polyphemus
TGGTGTTGCATGATATGGAAACAGCTGACACCTTTCCTGTAGTGTTGCATGATATGAAAACAGCTAACATCTTTACTGTGGTGTTGCATGATATGGAAACAGCTGACACCTTTCCTGTGGTGTTGCATGAGATGGAAACAGCTGACACCTTTCCTGTGGTGTTGCATGAGATGGAAACAGCTGACACCCTTCCTGTGGTATTGCATGAGATGGAAACAGCTAACATCTTTACTGTGGTGTTGCATGAGTTGGAAACAGCTGAACCTCCTGGAATTAGATGACTCAGTGAAGTTGATTTGAATTTCAAGATGTCTGTTTTTACTACTAGTATACCTTCTTTTATGAAAGTTTACACCCATGAGAGAGTTTTATTAAGAATTATCTGGCTTGGTAAGAAAATAACCTTTCTGGTGAAATATAAGAACTTTTTATCACACAAAAATTTAAATACATATGTAGCATAGTTGTCCGTTCTGTCATATTTTAAAAGCAGTTACAACAAGGTGTACTATGTATAATATATAAAAGGTGTATTCTCTGTTCAGTATGTAGCATAGTTGTCCGTTCTGTCATATTTTAAACGCAGTTACAACAAGGTGTACTATGTATAATATATAAAAGGTGTATCCTCTATTCAGTATGTAGCATAGTTGTCCATTCTGTCATATTTTAAAAGCAGTTACAACAAGGTGTACTATGTATAATATATAAAAGGTGTATCCTCTATTCAGTATGTAGCATAGTTGTCCGTTCTGTCATATTTTAAAAGCAGTTTTACATAGTACACCTTGTTGTAATATATAAAAGGTGTATCCTCTATTCAGTATGTAGCATAGTTGTCCGTTCTGTCATATTTTAAAAGCAGTTACAACAAGGTGTACTATGTATGATATATAAAAGGTCTATTCAGTATACTTTAATCTGACAAGTTAAAAATCTTTGTAATAAGATTGGAAGTGTTGCTTAAAACTAAAACCTTTGTTTTTAATCATTTGAAAAGAAAATTTTATAGTGCCTACTGAAGTTTCAAACTGCTGTAGATGGTGTTTCAACACACATTGTAGCCAACTTGAGATGCTGTGTTACAGACAAACGTACATCATGACAAACAAATAATGCTCACTTGATGAGTGGTTTTTAGGTACTGCACTTTAAAGGTGTAAAAGATTATCGTGATATTAGTACAAACTACTGATATTTATTTCATGATACAAGTTTCAGTGAGCGATGTTGGAAAAAACAATTATTTAACAGTATTTATGCTTATTGAAGGTTTGTTTTTACGTTATTTTTCAGATTGTTGTTCTACCATCTTCAGTAAAGGAGCTGACCCATTTACAAGAATTTTACCTCTATAGTAACAAACTTCAAACACTGCCACCAGAGATTGGGTGCTTAGTCAATCTCGAAACACTAGCTCTCAATGAAAATTCTCTCACCAGTTTACCAGACTCGCTAGCTAATCTCAAGCAGATTAAGGTTCTTGATCTTCGTCATAATAAATTAAACGAAGTAAGTGACATAACTTGATTTTAAAATTGTTGCTCAGTAGTGTTTTTAAAAATGTTTAAAAAGTTTTGAAATGCTTTTTAGCCATGTTCCAAAATCTGATTGTTATTAATTCTGGGATAAGCTCTGTGTCTGTGTATGTATTGATGACCTTAAAGTTGTTCTTAAATGATAAAGATGTTTCATTGGTGGAACCTGTTTCTTAAAAGTGTTTTCCTAGACTGAGAAGTGATTGAAGAAACCCTTCCTCGATTTATTGAATCAGAATTGAGTTGTAAATTTCTTAATTACCTTCTCAGGTAATGATGAGAAGGGATTGATGATTTGAATTGAATAGATAATCTTGTAGTTACCTGCTGATATAGTGATGAAAAGTCGTTCATCTTCGTACAAATGTTTTTTCAATAAACACTTATAAAATACTGCCTTTGAATCATAAAGTTAACAAACACTAAATAATGTTGACTGCAGTTATAAACACGCTAATTATACTGTTTCTGTTTATTACAAGGTTTATCTTTTTAAACATAATTCCTTTATCAGACCTCGCGTTTCAGTGGTGGTGGTAAACTTCAAATGTCAGACCTCATTTTATAAACATATTTCTGTGTTTTTGTTTGAAAACCAAATCTCGATGTTGGTTCATGTGTTTTGCTACAGATTCCTGACGTTGTGTACACTCTGACCTCTCTTACAATATTACACTTGAGGTTCAACAGGATACGTGAAGTAGGAGAAGATATTGCCAACCTAGTTGTAAGTGACTTTTATTGAATGTTATACAAATAAGTATAGTTCACTGTTTCATGTATTTCAGAATCGAACCAGTATGTTTAACAAAGTTGTAACTTCTCAATTCAACCAGTACATTTAACAAAGTTATAACTTCTCAATGGAACCAGTACGTTTAACAAAGTTATAACTTCTCAATCGAACCAGTACGTTTAACAAAGTTATAACTTCTCAATCGACCCAGTACGTTTAACAAAGTTATAACTTCTCAATCGAACCAGTACGTTTAACAAAGTTATAACTTCTCAATCGAACCAGTACGTTTAACAAAGTTATAACTTCTCAATTGAACCAGTACGTTTAACAAAGTTATAACTTCTCAATTGAACCAGTACGTTTAACAAAGTTATAACTTTTAAATCACACCAGTACGTTTAACAAAGTTATAACTTCTCAATCGAACCAGTACATTTAACAAAGTTATAACTTCTCAATTGAACCAGTACGTTTAACAAAGTTATAACTTCTCAATCGAACCAGTACCTTTAACAAAGTTATAACTTCTCAATCGAACCAGTACGTTTAACAGAGTTCTAACTTTTAATATAATTTCTGATTCTTTAATTTCTTGTTTTTTCTCATTAACTGTTTTGATTTTGAAGTATTGGTGAAGAAATAACGTGATTGAATACAAAGGTTTCAGACAATAATTGGAAAGTGTGTGTTAACAATCTTAGGGAATATATTGACTAAGATGTTTAGAATTCATAACACAAACTTAAAGAACGTTAAGTAAATCAAGAACAATGTATCAGACTCATAACTTATTGTATTTGTGCTCAAATAAGAAATAACCAAAGAATATTTAACTAAAAGTTAGTTAGAAATTCTGACAAAGTTAATATTTTAAAACGTTTTATTTCTATATGACCACAAATTCCAGAGATTCCCCCATAGTAAGATCCTTGTATTCTAAGAATTAAACCATATACAAAAGGATGTGTTGCATGGATTGGATGTGTGATCCACTTGCTACTATTTTTTCCATAAATCCTTGAATAGTGGACAGGTACCAGAGGATTGGAAGTTAGCTAATGTAACTCCTCTTTTCAAGGGAGGTGATAAAAATTGTCCCAGTAATTATAGACCCATTAGTCTTACATCAGTTTTGGGAAAAGGTTTGGAAAACCTGATAAAAGATGCTTTGCAAAGTCATTTAATAAAGTTTAGAATTTTATTGGATAGTCAACATCCTTTTCACTAAGGGAAAATATTGACTAACACATTTTTTGACATTTGAAAATGTTACTGCTTATGTAGATGAGGGTAAGGGTGTAAATTTGGTGTATCTGGATTTTCAGAAAGCATTTGTCAAGGTGTCACATAAAAGGCTTAGTAAAAAAAATTAGACTCTATAGGTTTGGGGATAAATTAGCAAATTGGATAGAAGAGTA
>NW_013676452.1:12360-16827 GCF_000517525.1 Limulus polyphemus
TATAATTTCATTGTATAGATTACTGATTAGGCTGCATTTGGAGTATTGTGTTCAGTCTTGGGCTCCTTACCTTAGGAAGGACATTGAATTGTTGAAAAGGATTCAGAAAATGGTTACTAGAATGGTGCCTTGGATGGAGGGTGTTGTTATATGAGGAGAGGTTGAAATCTCTGAAATTGTTTTCTCTTGAAAAAAGAAGAGTTAGAGGGGATCTGATTGAGATGTTTAAGATTGTACAAGGAATTAACAGTGAGAATAGTAGGATTAGTAGGATGCAAATATATATTTTGGCAGGGTTGGAGTCGTCTTCAGCTAAGACAGTTTTATTTTTCTAACAGGGTGGTTGGACTTTAGAATAGGTTGCCTTTGGATGTTGTGGAGGCAGTATATTTAAGTGAGTTTAATAGAAAACTTGATAACTATATGAATGATAAGTACTGGCAGTGTAAGATTTAAAAAAAAATTTATTAATAGTTTTAGTTTAGTTTAGAGGATGGAACAACTGAGAAAGACCAATAGGTTTCGTTGTCCCTAAACATTATGTTGTGTTATAGTGTAGAAGGATTCTCCAGCTACAGGAGTGACACTGTAGTCAGAAATTACCTGACTAAGCAGCTATGTAGAGCTGAAAAACGTCTGGTCTCTCCATTAGAAATCTACAGAAACCGGGCATGACATTAAAACAATCTCTTACTAGACCTGCTGTAATATCAGAAGAGACATTGTTTTATTAACTCCTCAAATACGATAGGACACTGTTTAACGGAGAATGTCATTAACCAACTAGAATATGTAGAATATAGCACACCTACATTGAAAAAAGTAGGAAACCTTAGCATGAAGCTATTGGTGAACACATCTGGGATGTAAAGATAGATAAAAAGTACAGTAACTGAACACAATATATTGAATCGTAGCACACGGAACTTGGATACCAATAACATTAAAAGAGTCTCACAAGTTCCGATGATTTCTTAAATCGAAGAATTAAAGAATTATTCTATTATCGAAAAAAATTTAAACCAACAATGAACAAATATTATGAATGGTCCCTCTCTTAAACTTAACAAACTTACTCATAGATAATAAAATGGTCCCTCTCTTAAACTTAACAAAATTACTCGTAGATAATAAAATGGTCCATCACTTAAACTTAACAAAATTACTCGTAGATAATAAAATGGTCCCTCTCTTAAACTTAACAAAATTACTCGTAGATAATAAAATGGTCCCTCTCTTAAACTTAACAAAAATTACTTGTAGATAATAAATATAATTTACTCTGTTTATTGTTATTAAACTTTTACATAACAATGGTGTTTATGTTATACTGATATAATAGAAACAATCACATGTATGATATGCTCTTGTGCATGGTTTAACTGTTAGACTACCGAGTTTTGATGTGAGAGTTAGAGCTCATTACAGAAATAGTGATGAAGGCATAAAACCGAAATGTTGTTCAAGTAAGATTTGCCGGAGTTCATGGTTCTTTCTTTCATTCTTAATTAAATGTACTGTACACCAATTAGTATTATGTAATATAAAAATGTAAAAGTATTTAAGTTTTAGTTTTGATTTCAAAGTAACCGTTAGGTTTAACTTGTTTATAGTTATTTACGTATTTATAATACTTTTTTGTTTAGATATCAAGGTTTTACTACATTTTAACATCTGAACGTGTGCCGTAATGTCTTCTTAGATTTGCGTTTCTTAAAGTGAGCTGACATTTTATATTTCATAAGACATAAAATATGTTTAGAAAACAGTGGTAATGCTATAACAGTTACTAAAAGTAATGTTTGTTACGGAATAAATAAGGTAAAGAACAGTGTTTTTAATATTTGAATTAAACATCATATATATATATATATATATATACATAGTTAATAGTTAGGAGATATTGAACTTTTTTTTTTATATAAACATTTGATATTCAGTAAAAAAAAATAGATGTTGAAACTGGTGTGAGAATATGAGATTTTATTTCAAGTTTGTTTGTTTTTATGAGTTTAGAGTATTATAGAAACAACTGCCACAAAGTAATCATATTTTAGGGTATTGTCACTGTATATGTCTTATTTTTCCAGAACCTGTCAATGCTCAGTTTGAGGGAGAACAAAATTAGGGAACTTCCTGCAGGAATTGGAAAGTTGACAGCTCTTGTAACATTTGATGCTTCCAACAACCATCTGAAGCACCTACCATCTGGTAAGGAAGACTTGTTTGTGTTTCTAAAAAGTACTTTATAAACCAGTCAGTCATGAAACTTGCTGCGAAGGCCAGTCTTATACAGAACTTCTGGTCATAATCATGTCTGTATTACAGATCTCAGTCATGAAACTTGCTGTGAAGGCAAGTCTTATACAGAACTTCTGGTCATAACCATGTCCGTATTACAGATCTCAGTCATGAAACTTGCTGTAAAGGCCAGTCTTATACAGAACTTTTGGTCATAACCACGTCCGTATTACAGATCTCAGTCATGAAAATTGCTGTGAAGGCCAGTCTTATACAGAACTTCTGGTCATAACCACGTCCGTATTACAGATCTCAGTCATGAAACTTGCTGTAAAGGTCTGTCTTATAATTTATGGTCATAATAATGTCAATATTAGAAATCTCAGTCACACATTTTGCTGTAAAGGCCTGTCTTACACAGAACTTTGGTCATAACCATGTCCATATTTAGAGCTCGTCATTAAAGTTACTAAAATCTTCTGTAGATCTTCTGATCATAACCATGTCCATATTTAGAGCTCGTCATTAAAGTTACTGTATCTTCTGTAGATCTTCTGATCATAACCATGTCCATATTTAGAGCTCAGTCATTAAAGTTACTATATCTTCTTTAGATCTTCTGATCATAACCATGTTCATATTTAGAGCTAATCATTAAAGTTACTAATATCTTCTTTAGATCTTCTGATCATAACCATGTCCATATTTAGAGCTCGTCATTAAAGTTACTATATCTTCTATAGATCTTCTGATCATAACCATGTCCATATTTAGAACTCGTCTTTAAAGTTACTATATCTTCTTTAGATCTTCTGATCATAACCATGTTCATATTTAGAGCTAATCGTTAAAGTTACTATATCTTCTGTAGATCATAACCATGTCCATGTTTAGAGCTTGTCATTAAAGTTACTATATCTTCTGTAGATCTTCTGATCACAACCATGTCCATATTTAGAACTCGTCTTTAAAGTTACTATATCTTCGTTAGATCTTCTGATCATAACCATGTCCATGTTTAGAGCTTGTCATTAAAGTTACTATATCTTCTTTAGATCTTCTGATCATAACATGTCCATATTTAGAGCTCGTCATTAAAGTTACTATATCTTCTGTAGATCTTCTGATCATAACCATGTCCATATTTAGAATTCATCTTTAAAGTTACTATATCTTCTTTAGATCTTCTGATCATAACCATGTTCGTATTTAGAGCTCGTCATTAAAGTTACTATATCTTCTTTAGATCTTCTGATCATAACTATGTCCATATTTCATAGCTGATTTGTGAAAATTAAGTAAACTAAACTGACTTACATATGCTCGGCCAGTCTAGAGATTAAGCCTTCAAGGTGTTAGAAGCACTAAGAATTAAGCAGTTGTTTGAGGTTTAGGCTGAATTGATAAGAAGTAAGCATATTTGATCATAGAACAACTTGTTAGTACTCATTGTGCCTATTGATTTTTAAAAATGTTTTAATGGGTAAAAAAACTGAGTCAGAAGTTCTTGACGCTTTAAGTTTTACTGCTTTTAACTCTATGGTCCTTCCAAAGATAATCTGTGTTCTACTTCAGAGTTTCTTGGTATCAACTTTAATAGAAGGTCATCATTCTTGTAGATGTTCTCTGTAATTGGCTGTCATGTTTCTTATCTTTAGATAAACTATTCAGAGAAAAAAAAAATTATACTTTATTCCAACAATTAATTTTATTGGATAAATGTAAATTTAACTATTAATTTCTGACCAAGATTTAATTTTGAATGCTTACTTAACCTAACCATCAGATATAAAAGGTATTGAATAAAGGACTTGTTTCTCCTTTACTTTTGATCACATATGGTAATTAACCTGAAATTGTATGTCAGATGTTAATTACACATTTATAATGTATTATGGACTTTAGTGGTCATAAAAAAATTGATGATGACAAAACCTTGTCGAAACGTTGTACATTTGCTGTTATGTTAAACTTATATTAAAGTTTTTCTTCCTTACCCATTCAAGCCGCCTCCAAGCATGTTTACAGCTATTTCCTTTTCGTTTACGAAAACATATCACCATCCATATACCTTTGTCTATTTACTTGTGATGTATGAGAACATACCACCATCCATATACCTTTCTCTATTTACTTGTGATGTATGAGAACATACCACCATCCCTATACCTTTCTGTATTTACTTGTGATGTATGAGAACATACCACCATCTATATACCTTTCTCT
>NW_013676453.1:0-8326 GCF_000517525.1 Limulus polyphemus
TACTTTCTGTCTGTCCTTTATGCCTATGAGCTCGATAGTTACCCCACTGGTCCCCACAACCTTGTAGAATGTCCTGTCACACCATAAAGCTTCTGTATGGCTTCTGGTACTCCTTCATGATCTAACACCTTGTTGCTCACAAGTGTTTGCTGAGACGCAGAATCTATGACAAAGTTGCACCTTTGGCTATCCAGCTTTCGTCTCACATAGATTTTGTGGCAAAGTGGACTGCAATGACAGTTTAAAGTAATTAACCTCAATGAGCGGTAATAGCAAAGTTGACTGTAATGATAAGTTATTATAAAATACGTAACCTCCATAACCAGATGTGTCAACATGGACGGTAATGACACGTTAATATAATATACTTAACCACAATAGCTAGATTAGTTAAAGTGGGCTGTAAAGACATTTTAATATAATATACTTAACCTCAATAACTCGATGTGGCAACGTGGACAGTAATGACATGTTAACATAATATATTTAACCTCCATAACTAGATGTGTTAACGTGGACTGTAATGACATGTTGATTTAATATAATATACTTAACATAATAAGTATATGTGGCAACGTGGACTGTAATAACATGTTATATTAATATACTTAACCTTGATAACTAGAGGTGGCAACATGGGCTGTAATGAGATGTTAATATAATATACTTAATCTCAACAAATAGATGGTGCAACGTGGAATGTAATGATATGTTAACATAATTAGCCTCATCAAGTAGATATCGCAACGTCGACTGTAATGAAATGTTAATATAATATACTTAACCTCAATAACTAGATGTGGCAACGTGGACTGTAATGACATTTTAATATAATATACTTAACCTAAATAACTAGTTGTGGCAAGTGGACTGTTATGATATGTTTAAGATTCCAAATTGTTTTAATATAATATACTCAAACTAAATAACTATATATGGCAACGTGGACTGTAATGACATTTTAATATGACATACTTCACCTCAATAAATAGATGTGTCAACGTGGACTGTGATAACATGTTAATATAGTATACTTAACCTCAATAACTAGATGTGGTAACGGGGACTGTAATGACATGTTAATATAAAATATTTAGCCTCAATAACTAGATGTGGCAACGTGGACTGTAATGACATGATAATATAATTATCTTAATAACTAGATATGGCAATATGGACTGTTATGACCTGTTAAAGCTGCAAAAATTGTTTACTATAATATACTTAACCTCAGTAACTAGATGTGACAAAGTGGACTGTGATGACGTGTTAATATAATATTCTTAACTTCAATAACTAGATTTGGTAACGTGGACTGTAATGACATGATAATATAACATATTTAACCTCAATAACTAGATGTGGCATCATGTACTGTGATGACAATTCAAGCTCCAAAACTGTTTTAATATAATTAACTTAACCTCAATAACTACATGTGGCAACGTGGACTGTAATGACATGTTAATATAATATAATTAACCTCAAGAACTAGATGTGGCAACGTGGACTGCAATGACATTTTAAAGTAATTAACCTCAATGAGTGGTAATAGCAAAGTGGACTGTAATGATATGTTCATATAATATACTTAACCTCAAGAACTAGATGTGGCAACGTGGACTGCAATGACATTTTAAAGTAATTAACCTCAATGAGTGGTAATAGCAAAGTGGACTGTAATGATATGTTCATATAATATACTTAACCTCAAGAACTTGATGTGGCAACGTGGACTGCAATGACATTTTTAAGTAATTAACCTCAATAAGTGGTAATAGCAAAGTGGATTGTAATCATTTGTTATGATAATATACGTAACCTCCATAACTAGATGTGTTAACATGGACGGTAATGACACGTTAATATAATATACTTAACCTCAATAACTAGATTAGGAAACAAGGGCTGTAATGAAATTTTAATATAATATACTTACCCTCAATAACTGGATGTGGCAACGTGGACTGTAATGATATACTAATATACTTAACCTCAAAAATTAGATGTGGCAACGTGGATTGTAATGACATTTTAATATAATATTTTTAACCTTAATAACTAGTTGTGGCAAGCGGTCTATTATGATATGTTAATATAATATATTTAACCTCAATAACTAGATGTGGCAATGTGGACTGTAATGTCATATTAATATAATATATTTAACCTCAATAACTAAATTTGGCAATGTGGACTGTAATTTCATATTAATATAATATATTTAACCTCAATAACTAGATGTGGCAATGTAGACTGAAATGACATGTTCAAAATCCAAAATTGTTTTAATATGATATACTTCACCTCAATAACTAGATATCGTAACGTGGACTGTAATGATAATTTAATATAATATACATAACCTCAATAACTAGATGTGGCAACGTGCACTGTAATGACTTTTTAATATAATATACTTATCCTCAATAACTAGATGTGGCAAAGTGGACTGCAATGATATTTTAAAGTAATTAACCTCAATACGTAGATAAAGCAAAGTGGACTGTAATGACATGTTGTTATAATATATTCAACCTCAATAACTAGATGTGTCAATGTGAACTGTGATATCATGTTAATATAATATAGTTAACCTCAATAACTAGATGTGGAATCGTGGACTGTAATGACATGTTAATATAACATATTTAAAATCAATAACTAGATGTGGCAACGTGGACTGTAATGACATGATAATACAATTATCTCAATAACTAGATATAGCAATATGGACTGTAATGACCTTTTAAAGCTCCAAAAATTGTTTTACTATAATATACTTAACCTCAATAACTAGATGTGGTAACGTGGACTGTAATGGCATGTTAATATAATTAGCCTCAATAACTAGATATAGCAAAGTGGACTGTAATGGCATGTTAATATAATATATTTAACCCCAATAACTAGATATGGCCTAGTGAACTGTAACGACAAGTTCAAGCTCCAAAATTGTTTTAATATAATATACTCAACCTCAGTAACTAGACGTGACATTGTGGACTGTAAGGTCATGTTAATATAATATACTATACCTCAGTAACTAGATGTAGTAACGTGGACTGTAATGACATGTTATTATAAAATACTTAACCTCAATAACTAGACGTGGAATGTAATGACATGTTAATATAATATACTTAACCTCAATAACTAGATGTGGCAATGTGAACTGTAATAACATGTGTTATAATATACTTAACCTCAATACCTAGATGTGGCAACGTAGAGTGTAATGACATGTTAGTTTAATATCTGAACCTCAATAACCAGATGTGACAACGTGGAATGTAATAACATATTAATATAATATACTTGGCTTCAATAACTAGAGGTGGTAACGAAGATTGTGATGACATGTTAATATAATAATCTTAACCTCAGTAACTAGATATGACAACGTGTACTGCAATGACATGTTAATATAATATACTTAACCTCTAAAACTAAATGTGGCAATGTGACCTTTTATGACCTGTTAATATAATATACTTATCCTCAACAACTAGATGTTGCAACGTGGACTGTAATGACATGTTACTATAATTAGCCTCAATAACTAGATAGAGCAACGTGGACTGATATGACATGCTAATATATTATACTCACCCTCAATAACTAGACGTAACATTGTGGACTGTAATGTAATGTTAATATAATATACTTAACCCCAAGAACTAGATGTGGCAACGTGGACTGCAATAACATTTTAAACTAACTAACCTCAATTATTAGATATAGCAAAGTGGACTGTAATGATATGTTATTATAATATACATAACCTTCTTAACTAGATGTGTCAACGTGGACTGTGATGGCATGTTAATATAATATACTTAACCTCAATAACTAGATATGGTAACGTGGACTGTAATGACATGTTAATATAACATATTTAACCTTAATTACTAGATGTGGTAACGTGGACTATAATGACATGTTAATATAACATATTTAACCTCAATAACTAGACATGGCAATATGGTATGTGTAATGACCTGTTAATATAATATACTACACCTCAGTAACTAGATGTAGTAACGTTTACTGTAATGACATGTTAATATAATATACTTAACCTCAATAACTAGACGTGACATTGTGGACTGTAATGTCATGTTAATATAATATACTACACCTCACTTACTTGATGTGGTAACGTGGAGTGTAATGACATGTTTACATAATATACTAAATCACAATAACTAGATTTGGCAATATGGACTGTAATGACCTGTTAAAGCTCCAAAATTGTTTTAATATAATAAACTTAACCACAATAACTAGATGTGGCAACGTGGATTGTAATGAAATGTTAGTATAATTAGCCTCAATAACTTGATATAGCAACGTGGACTGTAATGACATGTTAATATAATATACTTAACCACAATAACTGAATGTGGCAATGTGGACTGTAAGGACATGTTAACATAATATACTTAACCACAATAACTGAATGTGGCAATGTGGACTGTAATGACATCTTAACATAATATATTTAACCTCAAGAACTAGATGTGGCAACATTGACTGCAATGACATTTTAAAGTAATTAACCTCAATACGTAGATATAGCAAAGTGGACTGTAATGACATGTTATTATAATATACTTAACCTCAATAACTAGATGTGGAAACGTGGACTTTAATGACATGTTAATATAACATATTTAACCTGAATAACTAGATGTGGCAACGTGGAATGTAATGACATGATAATATAATTATCTTAATAACTAGATATGGCAATATGGACTGTAATGACCTGTTAAAGCTCCAAAAATTGTTTAATTTTAATATACTTAAACTCAATAAATAGACGTATTAACGTGGACTCTAATGCCATGTTAATATAATATACTTAACCTCACTAACTAGATGTGGCAAAGTGGACTGAAATGACATATTAATATAATATACTTAGCCTCAATAACTAGATGTGGCAACGTGGACTGTAGAGACATGTTAACATAATATACTTAACATCAAGAACTAGATGTGGCAACGTGGACTGTAATAACATGATAATATAATTATCTCAATAACTAGATATGGCAATATGGGATTTAATGACCTGTTAAAGCTCCAAAAATTATTTTACTATAATATACTTAACCTCAATAACTAGATGAGTTAACGTGGAATCTAATGTCATGTTAATATAATATACTTAACCTCAATAACTAGATGTGGCAAAGTGGACTGAAATGACATAGTAATATAATATACTTAGCCTCAATAACTAGATGTGGTAACGTGGTCTGTAATGAAATGTTAACATAATATACTTAACATCAAGAACTAGATGTGGCAACGTGGACTGTAATAACATGATAATATAATTATCTTAATAACTAGATATGGCAATATGGACTATAATAACCTGTTAAAGCTCCAAAAGTTGTTTAATTTTAATATACTTAACCTCAATAACTAGATGTGTTAACGTGGACTCAAATGTCATGTTAATATAATATACTAAACCTCAGTAACTAGATGTGGAAAATGGACTGTAATGACATATTAATATAATATACTTAGCCTCAATAACTAGAGGTGGGAACATGGACAGTAATGACATTTTAATATGACATACTTCACCTCAATAACTAGATGTGGTAACGTGGACTGTATTGACATGTTAATATAATTAGCCTCAATAACTAGATGTGGAATCGTGAACTGTAATGACAAGTTCAAGCTCCAAAATTGTTTTAATATAATATACTCAACCTCAATAACTAGACGTGACATTGTGGACTGTAATGTCATGTTAATATAATATACTTAACCTCAAGAACTAGATGTGGCAAGGTGGACTTAAATGACATTTTAAAGTAATTAACCTCAATACGTAGATATAGCAAAGTTTACTGTAAAGTCATGTTATTATAATATACTTAACCTTCTTAGCTAGATTTGTCAACGTGGACTGTAATGACATGTTAATATAATATACCTAACCTCAATAACTAGGTGTGGTCACGTGGACTGTAATGACAGGTTAATATAACATACTTAACCTCAATTACTAGATGGGGCAATGTGAACTGTAATAATATTTAATATAATGTACTTAACCACAATAACTAAATGTGACAACGTGGACTGTAATGACATATTAATATAATATACTTAGCCTCAATAACTATAGGTGGTAACGAAGATTGTAATGACATATTCAAATACTTAACCTCAATACTGAGATGTGGCAACGTGGTCTGTAATGACATATTAATATAATATACTTAGCCTCAATAACTATAGATGGTAACGAAGATTGTAATGACATCTTAATATATTAAACTTAACCTCAATAACTAGATGTGGCAATGTGAACTTTAATGACATGTTAATATAATATACTTATCCTCAACAACTAGATGTTGCAACGTGGACTGTAATGACATATTAAAATACATAATCTCAATAATGAGATGTGGCAACGTGGACTGTAATAATATGTTAATATAATATACTTAACCTCAATGAGTAGATGTGGTAACGTGAACTGTAATGACATGTTAATATAATATAATTAACGTCAATAATTAGATGTCGCAAGATGGACTGTTATGACATGTGCAAGATCCAAAATTGTTTTAATATAATATACTTCACCTCAATAACTAGATGTGACAACGTGGACTATAACGATATTTTAATATGATATACTTCACCTCAATAACTAGATGTGCTAAGGTGATCTTTAATGACATGTAAATATAATATACTTACTCTCAATAACTAGATGTGGCAGTAAGGACTGTAATAACATTTTAATATAATGTACTTAACCTCAATAATTAGATATGATATTGTGTACCGTAATGTCATGTTAATATAATATACGTAATGACAATAACTAGATGTGGCAACGGGGACTGTCATGACATGTTAACATAATACACTTAACATCAACAACCAGATGTGGCAATGTAGACTACAATGACATTTTAAAGTAATTAACCTCAATACGTAGATATAGAAAAGTGGACTCTAATGATATGTTATCATAATATACTTAACCTCAATAACTAGATGTGTCAACTTGGACTGCCATGATATTTTAAAGTAATTAACATCATTATATAGATATAGCAAAGTGGACTGTAATGACATGTTATTATAATATACTTAACCTCATTACGTAAATATAGCAAAATGAACTGTAATGACATGTTAATATAATATACTTAACCTTAGTAACTAGTTGTGGCAAGTGGACTATTATAACATGTTCAAAATCCAAAATTGTTTTAATATAATATACTCAAACTGAATAACTATATGCGGTAATGTGGACTGTAATACCATGTTATTATAATATACTTAACCTCAATAACAATATGTGGCAATGTGAACTCCAATAACATGTATTATAATATACTTAACCTCAATACCTAGATGTTTTTTCAACGTAGACTGTAATGACATGTTATTATAATCTACTTGGCCTCAATAACAAGAGGTGGTAACGAAGATTATAATGACATGTTAATATAATAAACATAACCTCAATAACTAGATGTGGCAACGTGGACTATAATGTCATGTTAATATAATATACCTAACCTCAATAACTAGATGTGGTAATATAGACTGTAATGACCTGTTATAGCTCCAAAATTGTTTTAATATAATAAACTTAACCACAATAACTAGATGTGGCAACATGGATTGTAAGGACATGTTAGTATAATTAGCCTCAATAACTAGATATAGCAACGTGGACTGTAATGACATATTAATATAATATACTTAACCTCAATAACTAGATTAGACAAAGATGGCTGTAATGACATGTTAATATAATATACTTAACCTCAATAACTAGATTAGGCAAAGAGGGCTGTAATGACATTTTAATATAATATACTTAACCTCAATAACTAGTTGAGTTAACGTGGACTCTAATGCCATGTTAATATAATATACTTAACCTCAATAACTAGTTGAGTTAACGTGGAATCTAATGCCATGTTAATATAATATACTTAACCTCAATAACTAGATGTGGCAAAGTGGACTGTAATGACATATTGATATAATATACTTAGCCTCTATAACTAGAGGTGGAAGCGTGGACAGTAATGACATTTTAATATGACATACTTCACCTCCAATAACTAGATGTGGTAACGTGAACTGTAATGACATATTAACATAATATACTTAACCACAATAACTGGATGTGGCAACGTGGAATGTAATGACATGTTAACATAATATACTTAACCTCAAGAACTAGATGTGGGAACATGAACTGCAATGACATTTCAAAGTAATTAATCTCAATACGTAGATAGAGCAAAGTGGA
>NW_013676453.1:8658-15635 GCF_000517525.1 Limulus polyphemus
AATGACATTTCAAAGTAATTAATCTCAATACGTAGATAGAGCAAAGTGGACTGTAATCACATGTTATTATAATATACATAACCTTCTTAGCTAGATGTGTCAACTTGGACTGTGATGGCATGTTAATATAATATACTTAACCTCAATAACTTGATATGGTAACGTGGACTGTAATGACATGTTAATATAACATATTTAACCTCAATAACTAGATGTGGCAACGTTGTCTGTAATAACATGATAATATAATAATCTTAATAACTAGATATGGCAATATGGAGTGTAATAACCTGTTAAAGCTCCAAAAATTGTTTAATTTGAATATACTTAACCTCAATAACTAGATGTGTTAACGTGGACTCTAATGCCATGTTAATATAATATACTTAACCTCAGTAACTAGATGTGACAACATGTACTGTAATGACATGTTAACATAATATACTTAACCACAATAACTGGATGTGGCAACGTGTACTGTAATGACATGTTAATATAATATACTTAACCTCAATAACTAGATGTGACGATATGGACTGTAATGACCTGTTAAAGCTCCAAAATTGTTTTAATATAATAAACTTAACCACAATAACTAGATGTGGCAACGTGGATTGTAATGACATGTTAGTATAATTAGCCTCAATAACTAGATGTGGCATCGTGAAGTGCAATGACAAGTTCACGCTCAAAAATTGTTTTAATATAATATACTTAACCTAAAGAACTAGATGTGGCAACATGAACTGCAATGACATTTTAATCTAATTAACCTCAATACGTATATATAGCGAAGTGGACTGTAATGACATGTTATTAAAATATACTTAACCACCTTAACTAGATGTGTCAACTTGGACTGTAATGACATGTTAATATAATATATTTAACCTCAATAACTAGATTAGGCAAAGAGGGCTGTAATGACATTCTAATATAATATACTTACCCTCAATAACTAGATGTGGCAACGTTGACTGTAATGACATGATAATATAATTAGCATCAATAACTAGATATGGCAATATGGACTGTAATAACCTGTTAAAGCTCGAAAATTTTTTTAATATAATATAAATAACCTCATTAACTACATATGACAACATGTACTTTAATGACATGTTAATATAATAAACTTAACCCCAATAACTAGATGTGGGTATGTGAACTTTAATGACATGTTAATATATTATACTTAACCTCAACAACTAGATGTTGAACGTGGACTGTAATGACATAATAATTTACTTAACCTCAATAAATAGATGTGGCAACGTGGATTCTAATGACATTTTAATATAATATACTTAACCTTAATAACTAGTTGTGGCAAGTGGACTGTTATAACATGTTCAAGATCCAAAATTGTTTTAATATAATATACTCAAACTGAATAACTATATGTGGTAATGTGGATTGTAATGCCATGTTAGTATAATATACTTCACCTCAATAACTAGATGTGGCAGTATGGACTTTAATGATCTGTTAAAGCTCCAAAATTCTTTTAATGTAATATACGTAACCTCAATAACTACATGTGGTAACGTGAGCTGTAATGTCAGGTTAATATAATATACTTAACCACAATAACTAGATGTGGCAAAGTGGATTCTAATGACATGTTAATATAATTAGCCTCAATAACTAGATATAGCAATGTGGACTGTAATGAAATGTTAATATAATATATTTAACCTCAATAACTAGATGTGGCAGTATGGACTTTAATGATCTGTTAAAGATCCAAAATTGTTTTAATATAATATACTTAACCTCCATAAATAGATGTGTCAACGTCGACTCTGATATCATGTTAATATTATATACCTAACCACAATAACTAGATGTGGTAACGTGGACTGTAATGACAGGTTAATATAATATACTTAACCACAATAACTAGATGTGGCAACGTGGATTGTAATGACATGTTAATATAATTAGCCTCAATAACTATATATAGCAACGTGGACTGTAATGACAGGTTAATATAATTAGCCTCAATAACTATATATAGCAATGTGGACTGTAATGACATGTTAATATAATATATTTAACCTCAATAACTATATGTGGCGTCGTGAACTGTAATGACAAGTTCAAGCTCCAAAATTGTTTTAATATAATATACTCAACCTCAATAACTAGACGTGACATTGTGGACTGTAATGTCATGTTAATATAATATACTTAACCTCAAGAACTAGATGTGGTAACGTGGACCGCAATGACACTTTAAACTAATGAACCTCAATACGTGGATATAGCAAAGTGGACTGTAATGACATGTTATTATAATATGCATAACATTCTTAACTAGATGTGGTAACGTGGAGTGTAATGACATGTTTATATAATATACTTAATCTTAACTGTTGTTTTTTAGGTTTTACTGTATCTTCTTCATGTTGTATAATAGTATAGAAACCTAACTGTTGTTTTTTATGTTTTACTGGTTCTTCTTTATGTTGTATAATAGTAGAGAAACCTAACAATTGTTTTTTTTTGTTTTTCTGGTTGTTCTTGACGTTGTATAATAGTATAGAAACCTAATAGTTGTTTTTATATTTTAATGGTTCTTCTTTACGTTTAATAACCGTAGAGGAACTTATCTGTTCTTTTTACGTTTTACTAGTTGTTCTTCACTTTGTATATTAGGAAAGGAAATTGTCTGTTGTTTTTTATGTTTTTCTGGTTCTTATTCACGTTGTATAATATTAAAGTAACCTAACTATTGTTTTTTATGTTTTAATGGTTCTTCTTAACGTTGTATAGTAGTTGAGGAACCTAACTGTTGTTTTTTATGTTTTAATTGGTCTTCTTCACCTTGTATAATAAAACAGAAACCTAACTATTGTTTTTCATGTTTTAATGGATCTTCTTTACGTTGTAAATTACTAGAGGAACCTAACTGTTGTGTTTATATTTTACTGGATCTTTTGAACGTTGTATAATAGTAGAGAAACCTAACTATTGTTTTTGTGTTTTAGTGGTTCTTATTCACGTTGTATAATAGTAGTGGAATCTAACTGTTCTTTTTTATGTTTTACTTGTTCTTCTTCATGTTGTATAATAGTAGAGGAACCTAACTGTTGTTTTTTATGTTTTTCTGGTTGTTCTTGACGTTGTTTAATATTAGTGGAACTTAACTGTTGTTTGTTATGTTTTACTGGTTCTTCTTCACGTTGTAGAATATTAGAGAAACCTAACTTTTGTTTTTTAGTTTTTACTGGTTCTTATTCACGTTGTGTAATAGTAGAGAACCTAACAACTGTTTTTTATGCTTTAGTGGTTCCTATTCACGTTGTATAATAGTTGATGAACCTAACTTTTTTTATGTTTTACTGGTTTTTCTTCACGTTGTATAATAGTAGCGGAACGTAGCTGTTGTTTTTTCATGTTTTAATGGTTCTTCTTCACGTTGTATAATAGTATAGAAACCTAACTGTTGTTTGTTATGTTTTAAAGGTTCTTCTTTTCGTTTTATAACAGTAGAGGAACCTAATTGTTCTTTTTATGGTTTAATGGTTCTTCTACACGTTTTGTAATAGTATAGGAACCTAACTGTAGTTCTTTATGTTTTACTGGTTTTTCTTCACGTTGTATAATAGTATAGGAACCTAAGTGTTCTTTTTTATGTGTTATTGGTTTTTCTTCACGTTGTTTAATAGTACAGGAATCCAATCTGTTGTTTTATATGTTTTAATGGTTCTTCTTCACGTGGTATAACGTTAGAGGAACCTAACTTTTGTTTTTTATTTTTTACTAGTTCTTATTTACGTTGTATAATAGTAGAGAACCTAACTATTGTTTTTATGTTTTAGTGGTTCTTATTCACGTTGTATAATATTAGAGGAACCTAACTGTTATTCGTTTTATGTTTTATTGGTTCTTTTTCACGATGTATAATAGTAGTGGAACCTAACTGTTGTTTCTTATGTTTTAATGGTTATTCTTTACGTTTTATAAAAGTAGAGGTACCTAAGTGTTGTTTTTTATGTTTTACTGGTTATTATTTACGTTATTTAATAGTAGAGGAACTTAACTGTCGTTTTTCATGTTTTACTGGATCTTCCTCTCGCTGTATAATAGTAGAGGAACCTAACTGTTGTTTTTTTATGTTTTAATTGTTTTTCTTCACTTTGTATAATAGTAGAGGAACCAAAGTAATGTTTTTTATGTTTTATTGCTTTCTCTTCACGTTGTATAATAGTAGAGGAACCTAACTGTTGTTTTTTATGTTTTACTGGTTGTTCTTCACGTTGTATAATAGTAGAAGAAACTGACTGTTGTTCTTTTATGTTTTACTAGATCTTCTTCATGTTTTACCATAGTAGAGGAATATAACAGTTGCTTGTTATGTTTTAACGGTTCTTCTTTACGTTGTATAATAGTATAGAAACCTAACTGTTGTTTTTTATATTTTAAGGAATCTTCTTTACGTTTTATAATAGTATAGGAACCTAAGTGTTTTTTATGCTTTACTGGATTTTCTTCACCTCGGATAATAGTAGCGAAACCTAACTATTGTTTTTTATGACTTAATAGTCTTTCTTCACGTTGTATAATAGTAGAGGATCCTAACTGTTGTTTTTTATGTATTAATGGTTCTTTTCAAGTTGTATGATAGTAGGGTAACCTAACAGTTGCTTTTTATGTTTTATTGGTTCTTCTTCACGTTGTATAATAGAAGATGAAACTGATTTTTGTTTTTTTATATTTTCGTGGTTCTTCTTCACGTTTTATATAATAGTAGAGGAACCTAACTTTTGTTTTTTATTTTTTACTGGTTCTTATTTACGTTGTATACTAGTAGAGAACTTAACTACTTTTGTTAAATTTTAGTGGTTTTTATTCACGTTGTATAATAGTAGAGTAACCTAACTGTTGTTTTTTATGTATTAATGGTTCTTTTCAAGTTGTATGATAGTAGGGTAACCTAACAGTTGCTTTTTATGTTTTATTGGTTCTTCTTCACGTTGTATAATAGAAGATGAAACTGATTTTTGTTTTTTTTATATTTTCGTGGTTCTTCTTCACGTTGTATAATAGTAGAGCAACCTAACTTTTGTTTTTTATTTTTTACTGGTTCTTATTTACGTTGTATACTAGTAGAGAACTTAACTACTTTTGTTAAATTTTAGTGGTTTTTATTGACGTTGTATAATAGTAGAGTAACCTAACTGTTGTTTTTATGTTTTAATGGTTCTTCTTCGCGTTGTATAATAGTTGAAGAACCTAACTGTTTATTTTATGTTTTAATGGTTATTCTTCACGTTTTATAATAGTAGAGGTACCTAACTGTCGTTCTTATGTTTTACTGGTTATTCTTTACGTTGTTTAATACTAGAGGAACCTAACTGTTGTTTTTATGTTTTAATAGTTTATCTTCAAGTTGTATAATAGTAGAGGAACCTAATTGTTGTTTTTTATGTTTTAATGGTTCTTCTGCACGTTGTATAATAGTACAGGATCCTAACCTTTGTTTTTTATGTTTTAATGGTTTTTCTTCACGTTGTATAATAGTAGAGGAACCTAACTGTTGTTTTTTATGTTATACTGGTTGTTCTTCACGTAGTGTAATAGTGTAGAAACCTAACTGTTGTTTTTTATGTTTTAGTGGTTCTTATTATCGTGGTATAATAGTAGAGGAACCTAACTGTTATTTTTTATTTTTTAATAGTTTTTCTTCACGTTGTATAATAGTAGAGGAACCTAATTGTTGTTTATTATGCTTTAGTGGTTTTTATTCACGTTGTATAATACTAGAGGAACCTAACTGTTGTTTTTTATGTTTTAATTGTTCTTCTTCACGTTGTAGATTAGTAGCGGAACCTAAGTAATGGTTTTTATGTTTTATTGCTTTCTCTTCATGTTGTATAATAGTGAAGGAACCTAACTGTCGTGTTTTATGTTTTACTTGTTATTCTTCACGTTGTATAATAGTAGAGGAACCTAACTGTTGTTTTTTATGTTTTAATGGTTCTTTTTTGCGTTTTATAACAGTAGAGGAATCTAACTGTTCTTTTTTAATGATTTACTGGTTGTTTCTTCACGTTGTATAATAGTAGAGGAAACTGACTGTTGTTTTTTATGTTTTAATTGGTCTTCTTCACGTTGTATAATAGTAGAGGTACATAGCTGTCGTTTTCTAGGTTTTACTGGTTATTCTTCACGTTTTTTAGTAGAGGAACTTAACTGTTTTTTATGTTTTAATGGTTCTTCTTTACGTTGTATAATAGTAGAGGAAACTGACTGTTGTTTTTTATGTTTTAATGGTTCTTCTTCATGTTGTATAAAAGTAGAAAAACATAACTGTTGTTTTTTTATGTTTTAATGTTTTTTCTTCACGTTTTGTTATAGTAGAAGAACTTAATTCAATTTCTTTTATGTTTTATTGTTTTTCTTCATGTTATATAATAGTAGTGGAACCTTACTGTTGTTTTTTCATGTTTTAATGGTTCTCCTTCAAGTTGTATAATAGTAGAGGAACCTATGTGTTATTTTCATGTTTTATTGGTTCTCATTCACGTTGTGTAATAGTATAAGAACCTAACTGTTGTTTTTTATGTTTTTCTGGTTGTTCTTCACGTTGAATAATAGTAGAGGAACCTAACTGTTGTTTTTTATGTTTTAATAGTTTTTCTTCATGTTGTATAAGAGTAGAGAAACCTAACTGTTGTTTTTTTTGTTTTACTGGTTGTTCTTCACGTTGTATAATAGTATAGAAACCTAACTGTTGTTTCTTAAATTTTAATGGATCTTCTTTACGTTGTATAATAGTAGAAGAAACTGACTGTTGTTCTTTTATGTTTTACTAGATCTACTTCATGTTTTACCATAGTAGAGGAATATAACAGTTGCTTTTTATGTTTTAACGGTTCTTATTCACGTTGTATAATAGTATAGAAACCTAACTGTTGTTATTTATATTTTAATGGATCTTCTTTACGTTGTTTAATAGTATAGGAACC
>NW_013676454.1:0-3648 GCF_000517525.1 Limulus polyphemus
AAGAAGAATATCACAATATTAGTTATTTCAACAATAGATAAAGATAAAATCAATATGAGACCAATGAAATAAGTGGCTACTTTGCAAATATGTAATAAAATCTAAATAATACATAATCTTTGATAGGTTGTTTGAAACTTAGATTCACTAAATAATACATATTTCAGAAAATATTACTATTTAGGTAATGTATATATAAGAATGTATAACACGATATCATTTAGCTCAGCAATACATAAAATCAGTATAAAACCAATGACGGAAACATTATGAAGTAGGGGGTGTTACAGAAGAAGAGGACAAAGCTGGATATGAAAGTGTGTCAGATCCTGATGTATGCATGATATTGTCGAAAGATAGTGGTAACTTCGTTGATGTGGAAATCTTTTTTAGTCTGTAGAAACACAGAGACGTGATAACTGCCACTAACGTAACGATAGAAAGACAAATAACCACCACTGCCCAAGAAGCAAGTACCTTGCTGCTGTGTTCTAGAATAGACAGAAGCTGTAATCATCAGATCACATCCTAACAATAAACATCTGTTACCTACAATACACAGTCAGTTAGCTACTAGTGTTATGGTTATTGTTTTTAAAGAACAATATTTAATATTACAAATTGGTTCTCAAAGGGCGATAATTCAACAGGTGTATAAAACATACTTTCTATACACGTACACTGAAAATAGCATTTCTTCGTTATTTATAAAATTTCCATTGTTTGAAAAAGTTGTGTTTAAAACTTATATTCTTGAAGAAAGTTTTATTTTAAACTTAAGGAAGATTTTATTTTAAAACTTCTATTCTTGAAGAAAGTTTTATTTTAAGCTTAAGAAAGATCTTATTTTAAACTTAAGGAAGATCTTTTTTTAAAATTTCTATTCTTGACGAAGATTTTATTTTAAAATTAAGGAAGATCTTATTTTAAAACTTCTATTCTTGAAGAAAGTTTTATTTTAAACTTAAGGAAGATTTTATTCTAAAACTTCTATTCTTGAAGAAGGTTTTATTTTAAAATTAAGGAAGATCTTATTTTAAAACTTCTATTCTTGACGAAGTATTTTATTTTAAAATTAAGGAAGATCTTATTTTAAAACTTCTATTCTTGAAGAAAGTTTTATTTTAAACTTAAGGAAGATCTTATTTTAAAACTTCTATTCTCGACGAAGATTTTATTTTAAAATTAAGGAAGATCTTATTTTAAAACTTCTATTATTGAAGAAAGTTTTATTTTAAACTTACGGAAGATTTTATTGTAAAACTTTTATTCTTGAAGAAGGTTTTATTTTAAAATTAAGGAAGATCTTATTTTAAAATTAAGGAAGATCTTATTTTAAAACTTCTATTCTTGAAGAAAGTTTTATTTTAAACTTAAGGAACATCTTATTTTAAAACTTCTATTATTGACGAAGATTTTATTTTAAAATTAAGGAAGATCTTATTTTAAAACTTCTATTCTTGAAGAAAGTTTTATTTTAAAATTAAGGAAGATTTTATTTTAAAACTTCTATTATTGACGAAGATTTTATTTTAGAATTAAGGAATATCTTATTATAAAACTTCTATTCTTGAAGAAAGTATTATTTTAAACTTAAGGAATATCTTATTTTAAAACTTCTATTCTTGAAGAAAGTTTTATTTTAAAATTAAGGAAGAACTTATTTTAAAACTTCTATTATTGACGAAGATTTTATTTTAAACTTAAGGAAGAACTTATTTTAAAACTTCTATTCTTGAAGAAGGTTTTATTTTAAAATTAAGGAAGAACTTATTTTAAAACTTCTATTCTTGAAGAAGGTTTTATTTTAGAATTAAGGAAGATCTTATTTTAAAACTTCTATTTTTTCGAAATAGTTTGTTTTAAATTCTGTTTCTTAAAGGAGTTTTTTTAATTCTGTTCTTGTAAAAATGTTGTTTTGAAACTCTTTCTTTAAAGCAGATTTTGTTTTAAATGTCTATTATTGAGGAATGTTTTGTTTTAAAACTTTAATTTTTATTTATAAGTGACAAAGCTCTGTGAACTTACAAAACAATCTGAATTTAAGGTTTCACACAAATTCTTCAAGAGGTTTTACTTCTTTATGATGCCTTAGATTATGTGAACTACTTTAGTGATGTTTAGTGAGAAAATTTAGTTTCCTCTACTCGGATTTAATTTAATCACATTTGTTTTGATCACTTAATATTAATCGTATTAATAGATCGATTTTTGATCAAGTATTATACTGGAGTTAAGAGATTGTTGTTGTTTTTTACCATTTAATCATAATTACCTCAACAGGTCGATCTTGGTCACGTAATCGGAGTAAAGATTAATTTTTGGTTCCGTAATAAAATCAAGTTTTTAATCATTATCAATGATTCGCTTACCTTCATCATCTTTCTCCTTTTTATGTGAGTTTCCTGGAACTAGAAAATGACACAGTGTTACTCAATTAAACAACCAATGATTATTGATGAACGCATGATTATAATTAATGATACTTGTCATATCAGGCCTAATACTAATGTCTTGTGAAAAGTATAATTATTACAAAACAGCCAATACGTTCAGGTACATTTATCTGTATCTAATCATGAAATATATTTATGTAACCTCAGCAGCAATGTCTATTTCTATTTCTAGTAAACTTCTCCCACCCTCCTTATGCACGTGGCTTAGCGATAAGCTCCAAAATAAATGTCACCTTGACGTATCCAAGTTTTAAATCTTTAGTTTGAGAAATGTAATTTTTCCTCCAAAATAAATGTCACCTTGACGTATCCAAGTTTTAAATCTTTAGTTTGGGAAATGTAATTTTTCCTCCAGAATAAATGTCACCTTGACGTACCCAAGTTTTAAATCTTTAGTTTGGGAAATGTAATTTTTCCTCCAAAATAAATGTCACCTTGACGTATCCAAGTTTTAAATCTTTAGTTTGAGAAATGTAATTTTTCCTCCAAAATAAATGTCACCTTGACGTACTCAAGTTTTAAATCTTTAGTTTGAGAAATGTAATTTTTCCTCCAAAACAAATGTCACTGAGAAGAAAACAAAAAACAACCGTTTAGTACTTTGATTTTTTCGACAGGTTTGTTTGTTTGTAGTTAAGCTCAAAGCTACACAAAGGGCTATCTGTGGTCTGCACACCACGGGTATCGAAACCCGGTTCCTAGCGTTCTAACTCCGCAGACATACCGTTGTGCCACTGGGAGGCTTCTTTGATATGTAACTACTGTTTCATGACACACCAATCGCTAAATATTAAACAGCTTTCCCCTGGTGTAAAATGTTTCTATATTCATCTAAGTTTGATCGTAATAAAAACTACCCAACACTTTGCTACTGTTAGGCAGAAAGTTGTACAATGGGCTATGTCCGCTATGTCCCCTCCTCTAATTTCAGCGTTGTAAGCTGTCAAACTTATCATTTCATCTGACAGTAGACATTTTGTGGAACTCGTTTGACCTTAAAAGAGTTATGTTGTGTGTAGACCTCGCGTGGCCTGATGATTAAGGTGCTCTACTCGCAATCTGAAGTTCGACTCCCCTCACCGAACATGTTCGCCCTTTCAGTCATGGGGGCGTTATAATGTTACGGTCAATCCCAGTGTTCGTTGGTACAAGAGTTGGCGGTGGGTGGTGTTGACTAGCTGCCTTCCCTCTA
>NW_013676454.1:4548-8749 GCF_000517525.1 Limulus polyphemus
CTAACAGTTCAAATGTACAACAAAACAAATCCGGAAACAACCTAACAGTTCAAATGTACAACAAAACAAATCCGGAAACAACCTAACAGTTCAAATGTATAACAAACAAAAAGTCAACCTACAAACATACTTGAAACAGAAACAAATCTCATCTTTGAACCAATTAAAAATACATCCTCAGAATTCATACAACAATACAGAAACCCTCAAGTCAGTACAGAAACCCTCAAGACAGTACAGAAACTCTCAAGTCAGTGCAGAAACCCTCAAGACAGTACAGAAACCCTCAAGTCAGTACAGAAACCCTCAAGACAGTACAGAAACTCTCAAGTCAGTACAGAAACCCTCAAGACAGTACAGAAACCCTCAAGTCAGTACAGAAACCCTCAAGACAGTACAGAAACCCTCAAGTCAGTACAGAAACCCTCAAGACAGTACAGAAACCCTCAAGACAGTACAGAAACCCTCAAGTCAGTACAGAAACCCTCAAGACAGTACAGAAACCCTCAAGTCAGTACAGAAACACTCAAGACAGTACAGAAACCCTCAAGTCAGTACAGAAACCCTCAAGTCAATACAGACTGCTTCATACTTTAAATAGAAATAGCTAAACAACACCTAACACCTGTTATTCCACACACCATACACCTATTCTTGAGCCCAAATACCACACAATCAATTAACACAATATCTAAAACCAAGTAAAAAATGAAAGTCACCCCATTCCAGAGCTTTACTCCTACACCGGCCTCAGGATAACATTATGGGACATGGTCCTGAAAAGGACAAGATAAACAGAAAATAAATAAATAGACTACAAACCTCAAATTAAAATAACAGTCATGAAGGGAGAAAGAGGTCAAATATGCACCTGACCCTGCCAGGTCTACACAAGACCTAAAGCCCGATACCGAAACGAGAGAGAGAAATGTAACGTAACGTTAGGAAACCAGAAATCACGAAACTATCATTCACCACTTCGAAGACATAAGTAAAACAGGTTAGATAAACTGTCTATACTTTTGGAATTTGTTTTACGTTAGCAGAAATAAAGAGGATTTGATTTAGACCTAAATTTGGACCGGGCTAGTGTGCTTGGGTTGTGGATCCGAGAATTTCCGTTTGCGTTCCGTTGTTATAAAACGTTGGGGTCGTGGGTGTGCTATATAAGTGGCAGTCAAATCCGACTATTAGATCATATAAGGGTAGCCTAAGAGTTGGCGGTAGGTGTTGCTGACTAGCTGACTTTTCTCTAGTCGTCTCCCGGTGTGTGAGTGGTAAGTACGGATTTAACAACGCAAGGATCCGGGGTTCGATTCCCCTCCGTGGACAGAGCCTCTGCAGATAGCCCATCGTGTAGGTTTGCACCAATCCCTCTACTCTGTCATTTCAGATAACTTTTGAGTAGCTTTCCGAAATTTTCTGAAAAATAAACATTTCACACAGAGAAATTGGAAATATGATGTTAAAGTTCACTCTTCAGTTATCTGTCGTTTCGATACCCAAATCTATCATTCCGTTCACACAGGGCTAACACTGACACCAGAATGGCATGACTGGAGAGGATGCAAAGAAGCAGAAATTATAAATGAATTCATATTCAAAAACTGTGAACCAAATTCCGACGTTTCGCCCTTCTTGATCGACTTCCTTACATGATAACACAGTGCATCATGTGAAACGGTCATCACTAACCTTTCTTCACCATACATATATGACCGACGTTGACATTGCATTTCATTGTCTTCCAAGTCGTGTCCTGTGTCCGCAGCAGCACACAGTGGTCAACAGACACGTCATTCGGTTCTCCCTCCCCCCAGTTGGTATAATCCACGGGGCTATAATCCATCCATCGAAAGCCACCTAAAAAACCCGAAAAATATATCAATGTAGTAACGTATTCACTACGAGTAAAGTGTAATTAATCTAATATTTCTACCTTATGTGTTCAATGATAGATACTCGAAACCCCTGCACACGAGGCAATGGATAAATGGAACGTGAAAATAGGTGTTACTACCTTCACAGTAACTACATTCAAAACTCCCACCGTTACTACCTTCACAGTAACTCTATTCTAAAACTCACCGTTACTACCTTCACAGTAACTATATTTACTATTCTCACTGTTACTACCTTCACAGTAACTATATTTACTATTCTCACTGTTACTACCTTCACAGTAACTATATTACTATTCTCCCACTGTTACTACCTTCACAGTAACTATATTTACTATTCTCACCGTTACTACCTTCAAAGTAACTCTGTTCACTATTCCCCCGTTACTACCTTCACAGTAACTATGTTCACTATTCCCCCGTTACTACCTTCACAGTAACTCTATTCACTATTCCCCCGTTACTACCTTCACAGTATCCAGACAATTACTCCTTTAAATAAGTCTTATCTTGTTACTATCGTTACTACTTCCTCAGTAGCTCATGTTATTTTCCTAATCATTACTACCTACCCAACCAAATAACACACTTACCATCTGCCTTTTGAACAAGACCGATCCACAGGTCAGTTTTTGCTAAAGATAAGTAAGGTTGCATAATCTTTAGCTCGTGTTCGGAATGAAAACTTGCGAGGGTGGCATCTAAGAAAAACGTAAATTATGTTGTTAGTATTTTCATACCTGTTCAAATGTAACATGGTAATTCAATTGAAATAACTAAAACCTATTAATTTGTCTATATTATTTACTATCTCAACAAACAACACAGAGTAGTGTATTTATTGTTTATTATGGGTGTATTATTACAACAAACAACACAGAGTAGTGTATTTATTGTTTATGTGTAAAGACAATACTGAGTCATTTCTGTTTATTAATGCGTGCATATTATTACATGGGTAAAGTACAATATTATTACATGGGTAAAGTACAATATTATTACATGGGTAAAGTACAATATTTTTACACGGGTAAAGTACATTATTGTTACATGGGTAAAGTATAATATTATTACATGGGTAAAGTACAATATTGTTACACGGGTAAAGTACATTATTGTTACACGGGTAAAGTACATTATTGTTACATGGGTAAAGTACAATATTTTTACAAGGGTAAAGTACAATATTGTTACATGGGTAAAGTACAATATTGTCACACAGGTAAAGTACAGTATTGTTACATGGGTAAAGTACAATATTGTTACATGGGTAAAGTACAATATTATTACATGGGTAAAGTACAATATTTTTACACAGGTAAAGTACAATATTGTTACATGGGTAAAGTACAATATTGTTACACAGGTAAAGCACAATATTATTACATGGGTAAAGTACAATATTGTCACACAGGTAAAGTACAATATTGTTACATGGGTAAAGTACAATATTGTTACACAGGTAAAGCACAATATTGTTACATAGGTAAAGTACAATATTGTCACATGGGTAAAGTACATTATTGTTACATGGGTAAAGTACAATATTGTTACACGGGTAAAGTACAATATTGTCACATGGGTAAAGTACAATATTGTTACATGGGTAAAGTACAATATTGTTACATGGGTAAAGTACAGTATTGTCACATGGGTAAAGTACAATATTGTTACATGGGTTAAGTACAAAAGAAACATTATTTGCTACAGTGGACAGTGTAAGAAACTGATTACACGTTTAAAACTACCACAATATTTACCTTTCAAAAACTGGAACAAATGTTTATTCATATTTAAACTACTGTTTGAAGCGCCATCTATGACTCACTTTGAATAAGACATTTTCGCGAGGCTTCACCCCACTGCTTCACGGATTTATTATCGATATAATAACAGTAATGTCCTTCTACGTCTAGCCAATCAGTCAAATTGTTCGGACATTCCCCCTCAACTGGCTCAAGGATGATCGGTGGGTCGTCTGGAAAATCAGAACAATTAGGAACGAAACGGTATGAACACAATCTTGCCTGGAAACAAAAGTTTATAAAATACGTTATTAAGGAGTAAATATAAATATATATATATATAATATGTTATTAAGGAGTAAATATATATATATATATATATATAATACGTTACTAAGGAATAAATATATATATATAATACGTTATTAAGGAGTAAATATATATATATATATATAATACGTTATTAAGGAGTAAGTATATATATATATATATATATAATACGTTACTAAGGAATAAATATATATATATAATACGTTATTAAGGAGTAAATATATA
>NW_013676454.1:9664-17117 GCF_000517525.1 Limulus polyphemus
ATACGTTATTAAGAAGTAAATGTGTAAAATACGTTATTAATGGGTAAATATATAAAATACGTTATTAAGAAGTAAATATGTAAAATACGTTATTAAGGAGTAAATATATAAAATACGTTATTAATGGGTAAATATATAAAATACGTTATTAAGAAATAAATATGTAAAATACGTTATTAATGGGTAAATATATAAAATACGTTATTAAGAAGTAAATATGTAAAATACGTTATTAAGGGGTAAATATATAAAATACGTTATTAAGGGGTAAATATATAAAATACTTTATTAAGGAGTAAATATATAAAATACGTTATTAAGAAGTAAATATATAAAATACGTTAGTAAGGAGTAAATATATAAATACTTTATTAAGAAGTAAATATATAAAATACGTTATTAAGGAGTAAATATATAAAATACGTTGTTTAGGAGTAAATATAAAAAATACGTTATTAAGGAGTAAATATAAGAAATACGTTATTAAGGAGTAAATATATAAAATACGTTATTAAGGAGTAAATATATGAAATACGTTATTAAGGAGTAAATAAAGTATATAATCTACCTTACTACCTTACTGATAAAAAGTTAGGACTTACGGCAAGGATGATAGCATCTAGATGACAGCAGCGCATTGGAAAAGTGACGTTTGAACGAAATGAGTCATAACAAGTGTAATATCTACCATGTGAGAAGTTGAATTCTTCGAAAGTTAGGAGAATTTATAACATTATATCAAAACAACTTTAAATAAGCAAGTCACGTGACAGCCACAGCCGATATAAAGTCGCGGTGGAACAGACTGTATCAGAACTATATTTTGATATTATTTGGCCTCCATTGGTAGTGTGATGCCAACGAAAATTAATCACTTTTGAAACAACCCTTTCTGGCGCAAAATGTTTATATGCTCAAGTTATAAACATATGTTCAGACTGAATATTTAGAACTTCAAACAGCACAGGGGTATTCTTTCTACTTGATGGCATTGGCAAAATAAACGAAATGGATCATCTTAGGGTACCTGGACTATTGAGAAAGAGACCTGCAACAACTGTTGCCCCAGCTGGTAAAAAAAAGGTGCATCCTGTGAAAGGTAAGAAATCATGAATACAAAGGTCAGTTGTCCTCGTGCCCCAAGTAACACTGCACAACATAATCAATAACTACCTCTATCTGAAAAATAGACACAAGTCTCGTGTACACAGAAGACTTCCACGACATATCTTTTGAACGGTCGCATACCTCAAGCAGATAGAAAATGAAATAGGTATTCATGCTGTTCGTTACGAATACACACCAGATATTCAAATGGGCGCTGGAGAATTGTCACCGTCATACTTTAGATGGATTATGGAAAGGGTGCATGGAGGAGTGGTGCGCTTTTGATATGACAGTACCTTACGGTGGAGTCCTTTTTGCAAATGGAAACTATGCTGTAGGATTATTTTCAAGATGCACAGCCATCAGGTAGAACATGACCAGACATGGTGACATGGACTGTAACACGAATCTCCAAAATCATTTTAATATAACGTACCCAACCTCTGAACTACACACATTTATTCAACCTAATGATTATTTAAGCTGTTCTGATCAATAATATAAATCTGGTGAAGTTTATTGAAATTTGCTCAATATATGATAATGTTCCACTTCTTTACCAACATATCGCCTACCCGAATATTTTCTATCAAAGTTTAGGTTTACTTGGTTCTGCTCTAGCTTTTATCCAAAAGTTCGTGCAGGTGGAGCTCAAATGTTTACTACTTTAAACTTACACATAGAAAATTATGTAAATTATTTTACTTGTGTTAACTTTACAAACAACTTATTTACCTGTGTTAACTTTACAGACAAACTTTCTCACCTGTGTTAATTTTATAAAAATTTTTTTTACCTGTGTTAACTTTACAAACAAACTTTTTCGTACAGGTGTTAACTTTACAACCTTTATAACCTGTTTAAACTTTACAATCTTTCTTACCGATGTTAACTTTACAAACAAATGGCAGCTTCTCCTCACATGACGTGACATTCCAAGGTCCATTCTTAAGAAACGATACACACAGCTGCTGGGAACTTGAAGTTGATGTTACTGGCTGACCTCGACCCCAGTTGGTAAAATACACTGGCCATTGGTCAGTCCAGCGGAAACGATTTTCATCCTGTAGTTTAATAAGGAATAAGATATTACGTTGTATCAACCTAATTAATTTATTTTATTGATCAAAAATACACATAATTTGAACATAAAGATTGAGGAGATAACTTAGTCGTCATAAAATGTATTTAAATGTTCTCTTCGAATCACAAATTTTATGCGTTCAAAATTGCTACTAGTTAAACCAAGGGATGAGAGTTATGAATGAACGGTGTTGTTGTAGTTAATCCAAGGGATGAGAGTTATGAATGAACGATGTTGTTGTAGTTAATCCAAGAGATGAGAGTTATAGATGAACGATGTTGTTGTAGTTAATCCAAGTGGTGAGAGTTATAGTTGAACGATGTTGTTGTAGTTAATCCAAGTGGTGAGAGATATAGATGAACGATGTTGTTGTAGTTAATCCAAGGGATAAGAGTTATAGATGAACGATGATGTTGTAGTTAATCCAAGTGGTGAGAGTTATGAATGAACGGTGTTGTTGTAGTTAATTCAAGGGATGAGAGTTATGAATGAACGGTGTTGTTGTACTTAATCCAAGGGATGAGAGTTATAGATGAACGATGTTGTTGTAGTTAATCCAAGTGGTGAGAGTTATAGATGAACGATGTTGTTGTAGTTAATCCAAGTGGTGAGAGTTATGAATGAACGGTGTTGTTGTAGTTAATCCAAGGGATGAGAGTGTTATGAATGAACGGTGTTGTTGTAGTTAATCCAAGTGGTGAGAGTTATGAATGAACGGTGTTGTTGTAGTTAATCCAAGTGGTGAGAGTTATGAATGAACGATGTTGTTGTAGTTAATCCAAGTGGTGAGAGTTATGAATGAACGGTGTTGTTGTAGTTAATCCAAGTGGTGAGAGTTATAAATGAACGATGTTGTTGTAGTTAATCCAAGTGGTGAGAGTTATGAATGAATGGTGTTGTTGTAGTTAGTCCAAGTGGTGAGAGTTATGAATGAACGGTGTTGTTGTAGTTAATCCAAGTGGTGAGAGTTATAGATGAACGATGTTGTTGTAGTTAATCCAAGTGGTGAGAGTTATGAATGAATGGTGTTGTTGTAGTTAATCCAAGTGGTGAGAGTTATGAATTAACGGTGTTGTTGTAGTTAATCCAAGGGATGAGAGTTATAGATGAATGGTGTTGTTGTAGTTAATCCAAGTGGTGAGGGTTATAGAAGATAAGGTGTTGTTGTAGTTAATCCAAGTGGTGAGGGTTATAGAGGATAAGGTGTTGTTGTAACTGACCTACTGTATGTGATGTATAGAGAAACAACCTCAGCCTGAAACTTACGGTTTTAGATCCAAAGCCAATCCATGTGTTACTCGAGGTTTTTTTCAGAAACAAATGTAGAAAGGCTTGCTCGTAGGGACTCACTACTGATGCCAGATGGCCTTTTTCCTCTTGGCAATAATACTCAGCATCTTTCCACGTATTCTTACTGTTGTACACTCGGTAACAGCCTTGACCATAAGACACGTAGTTCGATAGTGAGCCATTACAATAGTAATTCACGTTCTGCTCGGGAAGATTTTGGTCTGCATCAGAGAAAAGTAGTCTAAATGACAATCTAGTGAGCGTGGTCAGTTTTAACTTACATCAGATATCCAACCATCCCTTCATAGGAGAAGATGGTAAGATCCTCCTTAACCTTGTGACAGTAAAAAAATGTAACGAAATACAGATATAAGTCGAAAATTGGACACCATTTCTTATTCATAGGCTATTGGTAGACACAAACTTATTTATTGCTTAAAACAAACAAACACTGGACACTGGTTCTCACCTTTAGACTGTTGACAAACATAACCTTGTTTCTTAGACTGGACACTGATACTCACCTTTAGACTGTTGACAAACATAACCTTGTTTCTTAGACTGGACACTGGTTCTCACCTTTAGACTGTTGACAAACATAACATTGTTTCTTAGACTGGACACTGGTTCTCACCTTTAGACTGTTGACAAACATAACCTTGTTTCTTAGACTGGACACTGGTTCTCACCTTTAGACTGTTGACAAACATAACCTTGTTTCTTAGATTGGACTCTGATACTCACCTTTAGACTGTTGACAAACATAACCTTGTTTCTTAGACTGGACACTGATACTCACCTTTAAATTGTTGACAAACATAACCTTGAGTCTTAGACTGGACACTGATACTCACCTTTAAATTGTTGACAAACAACCTTGAGTCTTAGACTGGACTCTGATACTCACCTTTAGACTGTTGACAAACATAACCTTGTTTCTTAGATTGGACTCTGATACTCAGCTTTAGACTGTTGACAAAAATAACCTTGTTTATAAGATTGGACACTGATACTCACCTTTATACTGTTGACAAACATAACCTTGGTTTTCAGAGCAAGAACTATCGATCCATTTCCCAGCTCTTATAGATGCTGCTATCATTGTAACACATCGTTTCTAAAACAAGCAATAATACATATTAACAATTACATTTTCGGGTTTAATATATCTTTTCAAAGCCTACTTTTTTCAAATATAAAACAATAATTTAATAAAGCAGCATACCTTCAATTCTATAACATTCTGTTTCTGTTATATTTATAGAATTATAATCAAATTTGGTTGCTTTGAGTAAACTGATATTTGATTGGTTTACTGGCACTACCTAAACTATTTTTTTATTGGTTTATTGGCACTACCTAAACTGTTTTTGATTGGTTTATTGGCTCTACCTAAACTGTTTTTTATTGGTTTACTGGCACTACCTAAACTGTTTTTTGATTGGTTTATTGGCTCTACCTAAACTGTTTTTTGATGGGTTTACTGGCTCTATGTATTTCCATAGTCAAGAGATGTGTAATATACAGATGTTTTTTATGTATATTTTCACAAAACAACTTTTATAACTTGATTTTTACATTCACTGATAACCAACTCTTACACTCTCAGACTTACTTTTACATTCACTGATAACCAACTCTTACATTATCAGGCTTACTTTTACATTCACTGATAACCAGCTCTTACATTCTCAGGCTTACTTTTACATTCACTGATAACCAACTCTTACATTATCAGGCTTACTTTTACATTCACTGATAACCAACTCTTACATTATCAGGCTTACTTTTACATTCACTGATAACCAGCTCTTACATTCTCAGGCTTACTTTTACATTCACTGATAACCAGCTCTTACATTCTCAGGTCTTACTTTTACATTCACTAATAACCAACTCTTACATTATCAGGCTTACTTTTACATTCACTGATAACCAACTCTTACATTCTCAGGCTTACTTTTACATTCACTGATAACCAACTTTCACATTCTCAGGCTTACTTTTACATTCAATGATAACCAACTCTTACATTATCAGGCTTACTTTTACATTCACTGATAACCAACTCTTACATTATCAGGCTTACTTTTAAATTCACTGATAACCAGCTCTTACATTCTCAGGCTTACTTTTACATTCACTTATAACCAACTCTTACATTCTCAGGCTTACTTTTACATTTTCAGGCTTACTTTTACATTCACAATGTAAAACAAAAATATCAATGTCTGAATATTTATTTATTAATCTGAAACTTGAAACTGTTAAAATTTAGGAAATTTGAAAGAGAATGCCATTTTTTTTATGTTGATGCAAAATTCCTAGTTCCCACTGCAATGCTTTAGAGGTATGGGTGTGAGTGGAGCAATGTAAGGGTTAACGAACTTTTAAACAGGATATATAAATCAGTAATACAATGGTGGCGCCATCTTTTAGTGGGTTATATAGTTACTCTTCATTAGTGTGAATACATGTAATGTTGTTTCCAAGCGTTTATCCAAAATATTGAAATACCTTGAAAAACCGTAGACAAAACATCTCGCACACTTACTGTTTCTTATACTTGCATCGATGATAATGTATTACCACGGGATTTCTCTAAAGACCTTGGGTAAAAACATTATTCCCTTCCTCCCCAAACAAAGCCAAAATAGACTACTAGAAAATAACTCACCCAATAATACCTCGGACTACCAGGTGCCCAGTTGACAAAAGAAACACGTGTGTTGTCCACCCAGCCGAAAATTCTCGAAGTAATACCAGCTGAGCTTAACTTGCTGAGTCCGATCCACACATTAAACGGATTGTACAGTAGCATGCTGGTCAGCAGAACTATAACAAATATGAATTTTAATTCAGTGTTACCAGTGACATCTATTAAGAAATATGTTAACCATTCCTTAAAAATATGAATCTTTTTAACCTAATCCTCCCTCAAATTGGCCATTAGATTTGTTCAAGGTAGCTAATTTACTTTAACAGACGGACATATGGATTTATTAGAGAATTTCGAGTTACACTTAAATTATAACGGTCAGTTTAATTTTTTTCGAAAAATTGCAAATAGGACAGGAAAATACGATTTAATATAAAATGTTTGAACAAATTGTGTTTACAAAAAAAAATTAAGAATTGATTTTAAAAGTTGGAAATATAAGATATTTATTATTGTTTCTTGCACCTTCTTTATCAGCAGTGTTGTTCAATATTCAACAGAATAATATTGGTCTATTTTACTTTTCATAGATGAGGTTATGATATTTACACAAGTATAATAGGACAGATGTTCCAGCCTTCTATCAGACGTATTGATCTATTTTACTTTTCATAGATGAGGTTATGATATTTACACAAGTATAATAGGACAGATGTTCCAGCTTTCTATCAGACGTATTGGTCTATTTTATTTTTCATAGATGAGGTTATGATATTTACACAAGTATGATAGGACAGATGTTCCAGCCCTTCTATCAGACGTATTGATCTATTTTACTTTTCATAGATGAGGTTATGATATTTACACAAGTATGATAGGACAGATGTTCCAGCCTTCTATAAGATGTATTGATCTATTTTACTTTTCATAGATGAGGTTATGATATTTACACAAGTATAATAGGACAGATGTTCCAGCCTTCTATCAGACGTATTGATCTATTTTACTTTTCATAGATGAGGTTATGATATTTACACAAGTATAATAGGACAATGTTCCAGCCTTCTATTAGATGTATTGTACTATTTTTAATTTCGTAATAGAGACTATGATATTAGGTAAATCATAAAAATGGATATTAATATACTATATCAATAAACCAAAAGGTTCTGGTGAAAATATGCCTGATGAACTTTGTTTCGTATAAAAAAAGTGATTTTTCTTTTAAAGCGAACTATTTTCCCATATAAACTGTATGCATACATATATATACACCTGGAAAAAAGTTAAGCACCCCCAAATATTTTTCAGGA
>NW_013676455.1:0-8453 GCF_000517525.1 Limulus polyphemus
TGTTTCTTTTTTTGTTTATTTTCTCGTTCTTCTTCTTTCTTTTTTGTTTATTTTCTCGTTCTTCTTGTTTCTTGTGCTGTTCTTGTATTGCTGCCATCAAATCTGCTAAGCTGTAGTTTGATTTGCCACTTCTCGTTTCCATCTTATTTTTTTGTTTTCCGTCCCTCTCTCTGACACCAATTTGTTACGTCTCTGGTCGTTTGTTGATTTCCGGTATAAATTCTTGCCGAGGAACTCAAGCGATACAAGTCTTTTCTTAATTAAAACTAGTTTATTCTTTCTCGTTACAAACTTTGTAATACACTTAATTTCCACAGTCACTTTAACTTAGCTATAATTCACAGCGATTTACACACTTTACTTACGGCTTGACTCGATTATCTGCCTCTACATCTGTCTATCTGCAATTATATCTCCGCTTTATTAGAGGGCGTCTAGAAAAGACTAGAACTGGGTGTATTGTAAAGAATACAGAGATAAACTGATAACAGTAATCCTGCCCACGTGGGTGTATTGTAAAGAATACAGAGATGAACTGATAACATTAACCCTGCCCACGTGGGTGTATTGTAAAGAAAACAGAGATGAACTGATAACATTAACCATGCCCACGTGGGTGTATTGTAAAGACTACAGAGATGAACTGATAACATTAACCTTGCCCACATGGGTGTATTGTAAAGACTACAGAGATGAGCTGGTCATAGTAATATCTTACAGGTTTTGTGTGTGTGTGATAGAAACGTCTGATTTCTGGTGTGAAAATTCTTCACTTTAAATCAGAATAATATTTGTTCCCATTGTTGAAGATGGTTTTATTAAAAATACAAACAAAACAAAAAAGCTTTATTGCTCAGTAAGGGTAATTCTGGTTTGATGCTTTTTATTGAAACAAGTAAAAATTGCTTTCTCGTGTTACTTTCAACTTCATAAGCATCTGAAAATAAAGCAGCAAACATTCTGGAACCTACTGATTTGATTCAACGTTTAACGTGGAACGCAGATGTACTGCCCGTAAGTGTTCTGTCTCAAGAGTAAATAGAAGCAAAATTAAGAATAACAAACATTTTTATTTCTTACTTTTGAAGTTCATATATTATGCTGTAGACTACAGAGTGCGTAATTCTTACCGTGATTCATGTTACGCGCACGTTTTACTGACGTCACGACAGTACAAATTGCAAATGTTACGACAGCAGAAGTCACATGATGCTGCTAACACGTCATAAGTTTCTAGAAGGATCATGACGTTTCCTGGCGGGCAAGATTTGAGGCTTTTACAAATATACATTACTGAAATTGATAACATTGAGTTCGATTTCTATCGATTTGTTTGTTTCTTTTTGAATTTTGCTCAAAGATACTCGATGAATAACTGCGCTACCCGTTCCTAATTTAGCAGTGAAAGACTAGAGGGAAGGTACCTAGTCATTACCACCCACCGCCAACTTTCGGGGCTACTCTTTTACCAACGAATAGTGGGATTGACCGTCAATTATAACGCCCCCACAACTCAAAGAGCCGACATGCTTGGTGGGACGGGGATTCGAATACCTGACCCTCAAATCATGAGGAAAGCGCCCTAACAACCTGGCCTTACCGGTCAGATTTGTATCGAAAAAATAAGACAACTGTAAACATACAAGATAAGAACAAGTAATGTTTATTCTATAATATTTATTTTAATACTACACATATTACTTAGAATAAAGCCAGTGGTTTTCCAGACATTCTACAACACTACAATAGAGCTACCGTCAGAGGTTAAAGGGATATTCAACAATACTGTAATATTGTTATCGTCAGATTTTAAGGGATATTCAACAATACTGTAATATTGTTATCGTCAGAGGTTAAAGGGATATTCAACAATACTGTAATATTGTTATCGTCAGAGTTTAAGGGATATTCAACAATACTGTAATATTGTTACCGTCAGAGGTTAAAGGGATATTCAACAATACTGTAATACTTTTACCGTCAGAGGTTAAAGGGATATGCAACAATACTGTAATATTGTTACCGTCAAAGATTAAAGATATGTTCTCCAATACCACTACTGTCAGAGGCTAAAGAGATATTCAACAATACTTTAATACTGCTACCATCAGAGGTTAAAGGGATATTTAACTATATTGTTCTATTGTTACCGTTAGAGGTTAAAGGAATATTACCGTCAAAGGTTTATTTCGGAAAATTCTTACATTTCTATATGAAACTCTTCAAATTGGTTTTATTCTCTGGCGAAACTAGAAAGGGGAGAAGTTCAAACTATTGTTTATTTTCATCTTGTTCACAAAAAGTATTGAAGAATAGATCCATATGAAGGATACGTGTAATTCCATACTAATCAAAATATAAAAACTTTATATGAAATTCGACCATTAGAAGAACATACTTCCAACAGTTTTGCAAGATTACAATAATTCTAATTGATATCGCATCTATCAGACAAAATACAAACTTAATCGTAGGGTTACTAAAGTTCTACTATAGGAACTTCACTAAGTTTTAAGGGTAACTGCCTTCCTACAACTGACTACAGACAGCGAAGGGCAGTAGGAGTTGAAACGTTGTGGGTGTAAGCACTCAACTCAATACCCATAAGTAATCAATTGTTTTTCTATTTTTGTTGGCTGATTTAACATCGGTGTTTGGAATTTGTCTGACAGATGGGATATCCTCAACGCATTTGTGAGCTATTACCACAGGCATTATCCGCTATGTCTTTAAGGTACCATATAGGAATAACAACGGAAACTTTACAAAAAACTCTGTTATGCTGATATATATACAAGTAAGCTACAAATTAAAACTTATATAAACAGGAAGAAGGAAGAATAACATGAATATTACAGAGCATATCCAAACCTTAGGTGGAATATAGAATAATTCAATTTTGATAAGAAAGAAACGAATAAATAAACGAAAAATATACTTGAAAGAATAAAACAGAGCTACAAAATAAACATTCAACTCTGGGATACATATTATAGGGTGGGTATTATGTAAAGTTCCCTGGTTTATTGAGGCAGTAGTAGAAGTAGGACCCAGACTGTGTTAGGTGTACACCGTATATCTGGCTTAATCTCAATGTTTCCGGTCACACATGCTTAAAGAAAAAAAGAGAGAGAGAAAAGGAGCAGGTGTGAGTGCTCTAGTCCACAACATCCCGACATCTTTATCGTAGATGTAAGTGCTCTAACCCATAACTTCCCAACATTTTTATCGTAGACGTAAGTGCTCTAACCCACAACTTCCCAACATTTTTATCGTAGACGTAAGTGCTCTAACCCACAACTTCTCAACATCTGTACCACAGATGTACGTACTCTAGCCCACAACGTTCTACATCTATACCACAGATGTACGTACTCTAGCTCACAACGTCCTACATCTTTGCCTCAGATGTAAGTGCACTAGCCTACCAGGTCTCGACATCTTTACCATAGAGGTAAGTGCTCTAGCCCACAGCATCCTACATCTTTACAACAGATGTAAGTGCTCTCTTGCCCACAACGTCTCAACATCTTTACTACAGATGTAAGTGCTCTATCCCAAAACGTCCTAACATCTTTACCACAGATGTAAGTGCTCTAGCCCACAACGTCCTAACATCTTTATCAAAATGTAAGTGTTCTAGCCCACAATATCCCAACATCTTTACCACAGATGTAAGTGCTCTAGCTCACAACGTCTGCAGCCAGAAGTAGAAAGGTGGTTACTCACAAAAATTTAATAAAATTAAAGATAGAAATAGTAAGAAAGATAATAATTATAACACTATACAATGAATTAAGAAAAACTGTCCTTGAAGTTAGCATTTAAATATGATGCTTGGGCATAAATACCAAGATGTTAAGGTACTTTTATGCTAAGCTATTAGTATTGCTACCATCCTTTATCCTTCCATGCTGCTATCTGGATTTTCAATGGTTCTAAAGAGTTTGGTTCATCTTGAATTTCGTGCAAAGCTACTCGAGGGCTACCTGCACTAGCCATCCATAATTTAGCAGTGATATACTAGAGGGAATTCAGCTAGCCAAGACCACCCATTACCAGCTCTTGGACTTCTCTTTTATCAAACACTAGTGGGATTGACCATCACATTATATGAACTCCTCAGCTAAAAGGGCTAGCATGTTCAGCGATAAGGATTAGAATCCATGATCTACAGATTTGTATCGAGTGTCTTAACCACCAGGCCAGTGTAGCACTGTGTTTGGCCATTCACATTGTACTGAAGACAACATTGGACTAAAACCATAATGAGCCTTTTGGCAACTTCAATTCTATGGATTCCCCTTTCTCCACAATCATCTTTTTTCCATTGAAAATTTTCCCATTAAACCAATCTTTTAACAAATAAAATGACTGTAAAATACTACAATTTAGCAATTAGAATATTTGAGAGAGTTATTACAAAAAAAAGTCATGATCACTGTGGGCTCACATTTTGGTTGAGTTGGCCCTGAATGAAAAGTGAGATAACTCACCATTTAGTACATTTGGATATACTATGTTTGTGCTAAGGATACAAAGTAGATATTGTGACTGTTGGAATTAGTGTTCATTTGTGGTTCAAAATGGCATTCGATCACATGTCTTTCCATCCAGCAACACTCTTGTTGTTATCTCTAAACTATATGTATTTACGTAAATGTTAGTTATTTTAATTAAAATCATGTTTAAAAAATTGAGTAGGTATTACATAAATTCTTTAATTCTAAACACATACATGGTTTATCAAGTTTAAAATTGCAGCATGTTAGTGTACTATTTCAAACAAAGCTTTATATCCTGTACATTTTATACCACGTTATATCTTATATCATGTATATCAAAGCTGAAATTACTTCTCAAGTAAAGACGTTAAATATCACTGGTTTAAGATAAATGAAAAAGAAAAAGAAAACAAAATTATAACATAAGCAATAGTTTAGGTTTCATACTTATCATACAATGGCTTACTTAAGTCACGTGCATAAAACTGACATTTTGTGTCATATAAAGTTAAAGAGGAGGAATCTATCCGCATTCTGGGTTTAATTGAATGGTACCGTCACGAAACATGTCCTAATTATTTGTATAAGCCTGAACTAAATGTGATGAATTAAACAATTAAGATATCTCTCTGGACATAAATGTCATAAATTAATTTAAAATACACGATACCTATCATTATATATATATATATATATACACTTGATTGTGCTAGTGCACTGTAAACTTACAGGTTGTTTTTTAAAATGTAATTCCAATATTTAAAATCAAATATTCGAGAAAGACTCATTATTTTATACTATTGATTAACCAGAAAAATCTTTACACCATCATTGTTGTGATATATTTTTAAAGTCAGCTAAAATTAATAGATTAAAGAACTAAATATTTTCAATTATTGTTGCAAACAACCAATTATGAAAATGTAAGTTCAAAACTAAGTATTGTCATTATGTTTCAAGCTTAGAAATATAGTTAACTTGGAAAAAAAAACACAGTTTTGAGGAAGGTTTGCAATGTAGATGAAAAACACAAATCAAATTAAATTTGTTTACATTGTAAGGTTTCTGTTGTACGTGGCGTGACACCGAAGACATGAACACTGATATTCCAAAAGTACAAGGAAGATTCTTTCCAAATAGAACACGGTTGGCCTTTCCAGACCAGTAACCATGACGTTTGTTTATTTCAGAATTTTCGTAGAAAGAGATATATGCACATACTAATTTTCTGTTAGATTAATGGAAAAGCAGACACTAACTCTTTTTGGACAAAAAAGTGAGATTTCACCATCACACTAACCATGCCCGGTCCTATTATAAAAGACACAAATTAAAGGGGTATTGTCTTACAGAAGGATATTATTCTATTGACTTACATAAGGATATTATTCTATTGTCTTTACAGAAGGATATTATTATATTGTCTTACAGAAGGATATTATTCTATTGTCTTACAGAAGCATATTATTATATTGTTTTACAGAAGGATATTATTATATTGTCTTACAGAAGGATATTATTATATTGTATTACAGAAGGATATTATTATATTGTATTACAGAAGGATATTATTCTATTGTCTTACAGAAGGATATTATTATATTGTCTTACAGAAGGACATTATTATATTGTATTACAGAAGGATATTATTATATTGTCTTACAGAAGGATATTATTATATTGTATTACAGAAAGGATATTATTATATTTTCTTACAGAAAGATATTATTATATTGTATTACAGAAGGATATTATTATATTGTCTTACATAAGGATATTATTCTAATGTATTACAGAAGAATATTATTTTATTGTATTACATAAGGATATCATTATATTGTATTACAGAAGGATATTATTATATTGTCTTACAGAAGGATATTATTATATTGTCTTACAGAAAGATATTATTATATTGTATTACAGAAGGATATTATTATATTGTATTACAGAAGGATATTATTATATTGTCTTACAGAAGGATATTATTATATTGTCTTACATAAGGATATTATTATATTGTCTTACATAAGGATATTATTATAATGTATTACAGAAGAATATTATTTTATTGTCTTACAGAAGGATATTACTCGGTAATGTAGGAAATAAGGTGTTCTTGTTTACAGAGTAACTTTTGCGCATGTATAACGAGGAGAATCATTACAGTGTTAGAATATCTTAGAGAAGATAGTTTTCGAGATACTCAAACAAAGAAGCGGGTAAGAGTAAGTAAGATCCGTTGGAACAAAGACTAAAAACGGGCTGTTAGCATCTACGAACTAAAGGCACTTACCCCAAGCGTGTTTCTCGTTTCGATATCACTATCCGTAACACATTCCTCACTGTTGTGGACCCATTTGGGAGGTACATCTTCACCTTTCTCATCAGATAGACTGGAAGCTTCGTTTGTCATGCTTTCATCGAGAGAAGATGAAACGGGTCTAATGATTGTGGTGTGTTTTACAATTTGGTTTCCAGGTGTTTCCCGACTTGGTGTACATCCCATATTTCACCTTCGAACTATTGCACCATGAGGTAATGCACTGTATCTAAACCAACTCTACCGGACTTGGACGCAAAGAATGTTCTACAGGTCTGTTTAAAAAAGTTTCATTGCCATGTTTAATCTCTACAAAGCTATTTTGTTGTATCAAATTCCGGGAAAATACGGAACGTTCGCATTACATCACGTCATCGGTAGATGGCTGCACGCGACCCTTAAAAACAACAAATCGGTGACCCTACGTGAGAATCGTGATACGAAAAGCGAAGAAATCCTCACTTTAAGTATCAAAACTAATCTTAGTGTGATGTGGCCACTTTTTAACTTGTTACTTCCTACAGTTCACGGTAAAAAAAGAAACTATCACACAACTGGCTCACGTGTTCACCTGCAAAAATCAATACATTTACCACTATTTTCCATAGCAACGTTCAGAGAACGTTGTTGCAATCACTGCTATAGCAACCAAATAAACATGGCAAGAATAGTTTTGTTTGCTGCCACTAGAAATGGTTACTGTATATGTAAATAAATGTGTGAACGTTTCAAAAGATTTTAACCGTTGGTAATTTATTTTTCCTTAAAAGATATGCCCCATTAGTTGCTTATTGAGCGTGAGTCTAGAGAGAAAGTTGAACCTTGGACCACGACAACCGGTAAATATTACACTATAATTCATTAGTGTATTTTCTTGTGTTATATATATCTGTGTTCTATAAGCTGTTATATTTAAGTTTTAAAATGTTTATCGATTTTAAGAATTTCATGTTAACTAAATAATTTACAGAATCGGTCTGATACCTTAATGAAAAAATGCATCCGACCAATAAAGAACCTTGTTCAACAGACAAGTGTGTAATATCAATGAAAATATTCCGCATCAAATATCAGTACTTCTCTGAGCTTCTTCGTTTATCTTCCAAACGGTTCCTTCCACTTATCCTTTAAAAAAATATCCTTCGTCTCCTTCATTTTGTTCCTCTAATAAATCCTGACTACTACATATTTAACAAAAAGTTCTAAATACAAAACAAGTTGATGAAACAAAAGTAACGACGATACCATACTAACACTCTTTTGTAAAACAGTAACATTTCTGTCACGTGTCTTTGTTTGTTAATCACAAAGCTACATCATACTAACACTCTTTTGTAAAACATTAACATTTCTGTTTCGTGTCTTTGTTGTTAATCACAAAGCTACACCATACTAACACTCTTTTGTAAAACAGTAACATTTCTGTCACGTGTCTTTGTTGTTAATCACAAAGCTACACCATACTAACACTCTTTTGTAAAACAGTAACATTTCTGTCATGCGTCTTTGTTGTTAATCACAAAGATACATCATACTAACACTCTTTTGTAAAACAGTAACATTTCTGTCATGCGTCTTTGTTGTTAATCACAAAACTACATCATACTAACACTCTTTTGTAAAAC
>NW_013676455.1:9186-16033 GCF_000517525.1 Limulus polyphemus
ACACTCTTTTGTAAAACAGTAACATTTCTGTCTCGTGTCTTTGTTGTTAATCACAAAGCTACATCATACTAACACTCTTTTGTAAAACAGTAACATTTCTGTCTCGTGTCTTTGTTGTTAATCACAAAGCTACACAATGAGCTATCTGTGCTGTACCCACCACGAGTATCAAAACCCGGATATTAGCGTTATAAACCTTCAGAATTGCCGCTGAGCCACTGGGGGTAAACGTTGTGGAATAAACATGACGTGGATTTCGTTCTTTTATAACTTGCATACATCGTTACGCTGGTTTCTTTAGGATCGTTTGTTAATTTGATGTTAGTTACAAGTTATTATTGAATGACATATTGAGTTAAGTTAAACACGATCATTAAGTTCCTAATTGATTTGCTTTGTTAGGTTTTTGTCGAGTTTTCGTGCAAAGTTACAAGACGGCTATTTGCACTAGTCTTCCCTAATTTAGAAGCGATAGATTAGAGGGAAGACAGCTGGCCAGCACCACCTGGCTCTAACACTTGAGCTACACCTTACTAACGGAAAGTGGGATTAGCCGTAACAGTATAACACCCTCACGGTTGAAAGTACGAGCATGTTCGGAGAACGAATTCGAACTCGCGAGCGTCCTAATCACCATGCCGATCTTGTAATGTATTAGAACTAGTGCTGGACAATTCATGTGAGTGGACAGGAATCAACGTATGTGTGTGTGTGGTGGGGGGGGACAAAACAAATAATTGAGAAGACTTTCTAAGCGAATGAAGTACGATAACTGTTACCCCAGTAAACAATCCTCATATATCTACGTGTGATATCATTGCATCAACTTTTGGAAAAATTGTGTGATATATCCCCACAAATTATGTGTGATATATCTCCACAAATTATGTGTAATATATCCTCAAACATTATGTGTGATATATCTCCATAAATTATGTGTGATATATCCTCACAAATTATGTGTGATATGTCTCACAAATTATGTGTGATATATCCTCAAACATTATGTGTGATATATCCCCACAAATTATGTGTGATAATCCCCAAAAATTATGTGATATATCCCACAAATTATGTGAACTTGTGGGGATATATCACATATAATTTGTGGAGATATATCACACATAACTTGTGGGGATATATCACATATAATGTTTTGGGATATATCACACATAACTTGTGGGGATATATCACACATAACTTGTGGGGATATATCACATATAACTTGTGGGGATATATCACATATAATGTTTTGGGATATATCACACATAACTTGTGGGGAATATATCACACATAATTTATGGGGATATATCACAAATAAAGTTTGATGATATATTACACATATATTGTGGAGATATATAAATGTGTGATATATCCCCACACATGTTTTCAAAGTGAAATTATAACTGAAATCTTGAGATTTAAAATTTTTTCTTTTCGTACAACTTTAATTAACATTTATTTTTAATGATATAATTAAAAAAATATCGAAACTTTATCTCTAATTATGGATTTTTGTTGGAATTTCTATTCATATTTTGGAAATAGATAAATTTCCCGCTCTGCACACATCCAACTTGTCGACAAACGATACAACCACAGAGAGACATATATACTGTTGAAAGTTTCGTTTAAAAACTTATCTTTCTTAGTGTTAAAAGTATGGGTAAGGCCCCCTTTTAAAACGTGAATGGGATGTGGCCCGTCGTTCTTCCCCATCTGCAGCCCCTATGACAAGAATATTAAATTAACAGCCGTTGGTCAGATCCAGGTAAAGTTCAATGGTTCTGGGGGATCTGTGGGGTTAGTAATTGAAATATGTTCTAAGTTTAGGAAGATCTAACCTCTGAAAAAGTGGTTAGAGCCATCGGGTCTTCACCTCTAAGTCTTTGTTGATAATCTAGAAGCCACATAAAATGTAGTAAGAATATCTACACACGTATCACTAAAACTGTCATTAAACTGGTATCGTGTTTGTTGGGCTGATGTGTTTCTTTGCAGTCGGATAGTCTCTAATTAAGTCTTAACAAGTCTGATCTTTCCTACAGTATTTGTGCTTAAAAATCTATCTCAACTATTGCTCAAGTGTGTTTTGGAACAGTGCGATACAAACATTCAAGATTTACATATATTTCATATGTATGTTTGGCAGTTCACGCTAAACCAAGAAAAGTTACAGGATTTACGAAGAAAGTTAAAAATGATTTATAAGAGTACATTTTCAAGAGTTTTCATTATTTCTGTTTTCTTATAAAACGAAATTAATACACTTCGATATTTTGTAACAGTAGGTGGCGCTTAGTCGTCGGATTACCATCATTTTCGATGGGTTGTGTTACCCTCCATTACACTATTTCACTGATCGTTCACCCTTGCTATCTACCCGACGTTTAACAACACCCTAAACTCTGTTTGGGACAGTACGTTAAGTGTCGAGTTTGTTTTGAAACACACAGTTTGTCTCTCTATAATGGGTAAGTTTTATCTGGTTTGTATTTTACGAATGTTTGTTTCAGGATACCTAGATACTTAATACTTTTTCTAACTCTCAAATTTTGAAATACTTCAAGACATTCATTGAACCTTCCCAGTACGTGTTCATAACTTTTAGATGAACACACAAACAGTTGCTTGCTGTCGTGGCAATGAGGAGCATGCGCAGTAACTTGAAAGTGTTCTTACATAGCGTTGGTGGGAGATGATCGCGTGCTAAATTTAAACAGGTGTTTTCTGTTTGTCGTCGTTGGTTGTACAGAATGAAAGTAGCCTTAATGTCTTATTTTACTTACTCCAAACATTCTTAACTTTACTCGCATGAAGTATAATATTATATTTATCCATTACATTTATTATCTTCACCTAGTTTTAATACAATCCTTTTAGTTTTACAGTCGCCTAGTTATTCGCTTGTAATAAGAGCAATATGTTACCTTTCTCAATCACTGTACTGTGTCCTGCTTACTCAGTCTTAATACACTTCTTACCATCACTGATTCCTTGAACAATCTCATGGTTATCCAGTATTAATACACTTGCTACCATTACAAAGTCCTTGCACAGTCTCCTAGTTACCCTGTCTTAATAAACCTCTTAACATCACTCAGTCAATGTACAGTCTTTTGGTTACATAGTCTTAATACACCTGTTACCATTACTCAGTCCTTGCACAGTCATCTAGTTACCTAGTCTTAATACACCTGTTATCATCACTCAGTTCTAGTAGAGTCATCAAGTTACCTAATCTTAGTACACTGTTACCATTACTCATTCCTTGTACAGTCTCCTAGTAACCCAGTTATAATACACCTGTTCATTTACTTAGTTCTTGTACAGTCTTCTGGTTACCTGTTACCATCACTCAGTTCTCGTAGAGTCATCTATTTCCTAGTCTTAATACACCTGTTACCATCACTCAGTCCTAGTACAGTAATCTGGTTACATAGTCTTAATACACCTATTACCATCACTCAGTCCTGGTAGAGTCATCTATTTCCTAGTATAAATACACCTTTTTCCATCACTCAGTCCTTGTAGAGTCATCTAGTTATCTAGTCTTAATACACCTGTTACAATCACTCAGTCCTTGTACAGTCTTCTAGATACCCAGTCTTAATACACCTGTTACTTTTTCTAAGTCCTTGTACAGTCTTCTAGTCACCTAGTCTTAATACACCTGTTACCATCACTCAGTCCTTGTAGAGTCATCTAGTTACCTAGTATTAATACACCTGTTACCATAACCCAGTCCTTGTAGAGTCATCTGCTTACCTAGTCTCAATACACCTGTTACCATCACTCAGTCCTTGTAGAGTCATCTTCTTACCTAGTCTCAATACACCTGTTACCATCACTCAGTCCTTGTAGAGTCATCTGCTTACCTAGTCTCAATACACCTGCTACCATCACTCAGTCCTTGTAGAGTCATCTGCTTACCTAGTCTCAATACACCTGTTACCATCACTCAGTCCTTGTAGAGTCATCTGGTTACAAAAGTGAACTTGTTGTTCTTGCTTGCTTCAACTAAGTTTTGCTTAAAAATAATACTTTCTAAATAATACTTTATAAAAGTCCCCAGGTTTACTAACAAAAACGTTTTTTGACCAACTGGTTTGGATAGATAGTTAACTTTTAACAGAAAAGTCTGTTTTAAAAACATTATTTCAGAAAAGTCGTTTTGTTACATTTGGTTTCCTCTCTCCTGGTCTTTACAACTGGAAACCTCGAGGCCAGTTCTTATATCAAATCAACAACACATAATACAGGCCTTAAGTTGAAAAACCTGTATTTTCTTTGAGATAACTCGTTAAGATTGAAAATTGCTTCAAGTGTAGTAGATGATATAAGAGTTACGATTTCTGTTTCCCTCCACTTGTATGTCATGACATAGTTTTAAACTCTGACAAAGTACATTACAGGTATTGTTTAGTAATCTCAGAAAATATTCCCCTCGAGGAGGATTCCTGTACGTGGTGAGGGGACACCCCAGATAAAGTTCTGTATTTTCAGTTACCTCCTCTGGGATCTGAACATCCACCCACGTGTTTGCCATGCGTAGCGACCCATGAAGGGGAGGAGAGGATCCAGGTAGTTGAGTGGTGTCTGGGGCACTGCAACACATCACTTTGGCCTTGAATTTCTGTAGACGGGTGGCATTGGGGTGGATCCACAAGGGTGAATCAGCTGGTCCTGTTGGGCTAGGGCCTACTGAGTACCAGTGTTAGGCATTCTCAATGGGTGTTGTGGACATTGTGTCTGATGCTGGTGTTTGGGTATAGTGTTTACAAAACTCTGGTGTTGCTGCAGTGTCCTTGTTTGGCATTGTAGTGCGTCCCCTCATAGGACCCCATGATGGGTGGGGGGTCAGTGGGCACTGAATCTTTTTCTTTTTTTTATTATGGATCCCCAAATCCTAAAAGAAATAAAATTGTAAAATTCCGCTCATTGGTAAATGACCAACTTCTGGAAGTCTATGAACAGTAGTCTTCGCTCCACCATGGTTTATTACCATCCCCACCTGTAACCTTTCATTGGGTCATCTGAGGAAGGCGGATACTCCCGATTGGAAGTATCGTCTTCTCTTTATTGAACATCTTTCGAACCATTCCTCTCTTCCCATTTACACAGATGCTTCGAAATCAGGTGACTCTGTAGGTTCTGCCATGGTTTGCCGTGGCTCGGTAGTAGCTCGCAGGATCCCCTCTACAGTTTCTGTGTTCACTGCCGAGTTGTATGCCATTTCTCTTGCCCTGGATCATTTAGAAGCTATGTAGTATAGTGATTGTACTATTTACACTGATTCTCTTAGCTCTCTACTGGTTCTATTTTCGTCGATATTCAACAACGACTGGCCCATTTTTCTCTATCTTCTGTTTCCATCCAGTTTTTCTGGATACCTGGCCACGTCGGTATTCGCGGGAACGAGCTCGCTGACACTGCAGCTAAGTCTGTCTGTTCTGGCGCCGTCACGGCTGTGCCTGTACCATACATGAACTGCGGTCCTGTGTTCAAGTTGCGGCTTAGCCCTAGCTGGCAGTCGGTTTGGGTTGAGAAACGTCATAACAAGCTTTTCCGGATGAAACCTTCTGTTGTTCTTTGGCTGTTTTGTTTCCGTAAGGATCGGAAGGAGGAAGTTGTCTTGGCAAGGCTTCGCATTGGTTACAGTTTTTTAAATCATCATTTTCTTCTATTTGGTATTGACCCAACAATGTGTAGCCTTTGTGACACTCAAGTCACAATAGCCCACATTTCACTGTCGTGCCGTCGTTACGACCGTGAGCGTCGGCACCAATTTACATATATACTTCCTACGGGTTTACCCCTGACGTTGGACGGTGTCATTGGCGATGGTGACCTTGTCCAACGTGACCGTGTTTTTCGTTTTTGCGGGTTTTAGGGCTTTCTAATTCTATTTAAATGTTTTTACCTGATTTTCAAACTTTGTTTAGTTTTTAACTAGATTTATTTTACATTTTTATACAATTATACAAATTTTACTTGCACTGTTTTTACCGGTTGTTTGCCGCAGATAGCCTAATTGCTTCGCGCCATAAAACGCCAAACAACCAACCAGAAAATGTTTTCTTTTTCACCTTCATCAGCAGGTTTCTCATAGCTTTCAATCAAGAACCTTCCCTCGTGTGGTACAGCTGGCATGGGAACGTTTTGTTTTTTTTTGGCCCAGTAGCGTTTGTTTGCTTTCACTATGTGAAGTCTACGTTATAAATAAACAATGAAGTAACAGGTTATGTTGACGGTTTCTATTCCTGGCTATTGTGTATGAAGTAAATTAACGTAATCGACCTATAATTGGTCAGTCATAACTGGTGGCGGAATTAATCTGTACATCGGAAATTTTTTCACAAAATAGAATAAAAATGAAAACCAAATTTAGCTGTTATATCGTGTTTGGTACGAATCATGTCTGTGTATAATTAAATTCCAGAACGCCAAACGGAATTTATATAAAGTCACTTGGGCAACAGTATCATACTGTAATCATAGTGGTACAGAAAAATAACAGTATCATAGCACATTGGATAGTCTCCATGACAACAATGTTCCACCAGAACGACTACGTTAAAACACGCGCAATCTTAAAAGACACGTGCAGTCCAACCAAAAGAACTCTAATGTAAAGAATATACATGTGGTTAAAGAGAATTGACGTACTTCAGAACTTTATGTGTAACTGATTTAAAACACCGCTTAAATTTTCTTGAAATGATTGTTTTACAGATTCAATACTTCAAGTATCATGAGTATGTGTTGTTTTACAGATTCAATACTTCAAGTATCATAAGTACGCGTTGTTTTACAGATTCAATACTTCAAGTATCATAAGTACGCG
>NW_013676456.1:0-2203 GCF_000517525.1 Limulus polyphemus
AAACAGGAAGGACACTAACAATAAATAACACATACAGTAGCAATGAAGGACACTAACCATAAATAACAGATATGAACATCAAAAATAACGAAGAAGGACACTAACTATAACAGATACGAACACCATGAGTCACCAGGATGAACACTAGGAATAAATAACACATACAGTAGCAATGAAGGACACTAACCATAAATAACAGATATGAACATCAAAAATAACGAAGAAAGACACTAACTATAACAGATACGAACACCATGAGTCACCAGGAAGGACACTAAGAATAAATAACAAATACGAACACCAAGAGTAAACAGGAAGGACACTAACAATAAATAACACATACAGTAGCAATGAAGGACACTAACCATAAATAACAAATATGAACATCAAAAATAACGAAGAAGGACACTAACTATAACAGATACGAACACCATGAGTCACCAGGATGAACACTAGGAATAAATAACAAATACGAACACCAAGAGTAAACAGGAAAGACACTAACAATAAATAACACATACAGTAGCAATGAAGGACACTAACCATAAATAACAGATATGAACATCAAAAGTAACCAGGAAGGACACTAACAATTTTTAACAGATGTGAACCCCAAGTGTAACCAGGAAGAACACTAACAATTTTTAACAGATGTGAACCCCAAGTGTAACCAGGAAGGACACTAACAATTTTTAACAGATGTGAACCCCAAGTGTAACCAGGAAGGACACTAACAATAAAAAAACAAATTTGAACACCAAGAATAACCAGAAAGGACACTAACAGTAACAAATATAAACACGAAAAGTAACAAGGAATGACACTAATAATAAACAAGAGACATCAACACCAAGTGAAATCAGTAAAGACACTAAGAATAACATATATGAACACGAAGAGTATCCACAAAGGACAATAATAATGAATAACAGATTTGAGCACCAAAAGTAACAGGAAGAATGCTAACAATAAATAAAATAATTGAACAACAGGAGTAACCGTGAAGGAAGCCATCGATATATATCCGATATGAAAACCACGAATAACCAGAAAGGGCACTAAAAATAACAGATATGAACACCAAGAAGAGCCAATAAGGACACAAACAAGATCAGTTATAAACACCAAGAGTAACAAAGAAGGACATTAATGATAACAGATATAAACACCGAGAATAACCAGGAAGGACACTAATAATAAAAGATATAAACACCGAGAATAACCATGAAGGACACTAATAATAACAGATGTGAACATCAAGAGGTTCTAGGAAGAACACTAACGCTAAGAGAAGATAACACCAAAAGTAACCAGGAAAGACACTAAGAATAAATAACACATATGAACACAGAGAGTAATACAAAGAGGAGATACACTAACACTAACAGATATGAATACCAAGAGTAACCAGGAATATTAGTAACAGAAAATAACAGATATGAAGAATAAGGATATCCAGAAAAGACACTAACACTAACAGAAATGAACACCAAAGTAATTAGGAAGGAAACTAAGAATAAATAACACATATGAACATGAAGAGTAACCAGGGAGGACACTAACAATAACAGATATGAACACGAAAATTAACCAGGGAGGACACTAACAATAACAGATATGAACACGAAAAGTTAAACGGAAGGGCATTAACAATATGTAAAATATATGAACACCAAGAGTAACCAGGAAGAACACTAAAAATAAATAACATATATGAACATGAAGAGTAACGAGTAAAGAATAATAGATATAAACACCAAAAGGAACCAGAAAGGACTCTAACAATAAATAAGAGATATGAATAGCAAGAGTAACCAGAAAGGACACTAACGCTAATAGAAAATAACACCAAGAGTAACCAGAAAGGACACTAGCGCTAATAGAAAATGACACCAGGAGTAACCAGAAAGGACACTAACGCTAATCGAAAATAACACCAAGAGTATAACTCTTGATAATCTACTGTCTTTTTTTATACATAGTATATATTAGATCGTCAAGAAGTTAATGTCTCTTTTTTTTAGATAAAAAAACCCGAACAACTTATATAACAAAACAAAACATTTATTAAATGAAATAGTCTCCATTCTTATCGATGGTGCTTTTCCATCTTACAGTCAGGTTGTTAATGCCCCGATTAAAGAAATCCCTTGACTTTGATGCAAAAAACATGTCGATGTCCTCTTTAACACCTTCCACATTT
>NW_013676456.1:2944-11557 GCF_000517525.1 Limulus polyphemus
CTACAGTCTATACATAGTATATACAAGGGTAGAATACTGTCAGGGTCCATCCCTCCTGATAATGTACCGACTACAGTCTATACATAGTATATACAAGGGTAGAATACTGTCAGGGTACATCACTCTTGATAATGTACCGACTACAGTCTATACATAGTATATACAAGGGTTGAATATTGTCAGGGTACATCACTCCTGATAATGTACCGACTACAGTCTATACATAGTATATACAAGGGTAGAATACTGTCAGGGTACATCACTCCTGATAATGTACCGACTACAGTCTATACATAGTATATACAAGGGTAGAATACTGTCAGGGTACATCACTCTTGATAATGTACCGTCTAGTCTATACATAGTATAGAAGGGTTGAACATTGTCAGGGTACATCACTCTTGATAATGTACCGTCTAGTCTATACATAGTATATACAAGGGTAAAATACTGTTAGGGTACATCACTCTTGATAATGTACCGTCTAGTCTATACATAGTATATACAAGGGTAAAATACTGTCAGTGTACATCACTCTTGCTAATGTACCGTCTAGTCTATACATAGTATATACAAGGGTAAAATACTGTCAGGGTACATCACTGTTGATAATGTACCGTGTAGTCTATATATAGTATATACAAGGGTTGAATATTGTCAGGGTATATCACTCTTGATAATGTACCGTCTAGCCTATACATAGTATATACAAGGGTAAAATACTGTCAGGGTACATCACTCTTGTTCTTGTGAAGGTAGTAAATAAGTATAGGTATACACAATTCTCAAACTCTTTGTACAGAGGAAGGGTTAATCTTCGTCATTCTTCAGATGGTGTGTTCCGTAAAATATTCAGATAAACATTGGTCTGTTAACCCTGATTTCTCTAACATTTCAGTAAGTCATATGATAGTTGTTCCTGTTTACAAAGTACTTTTGTTAGAAATCCTAAGTAAACTCCGTTCTCAGTAAAGCTAAAAGAAAAAACAAATGCGCACATGTGAAAAGTTTGTAAAAAATAATCCTTTTAAAAATACAACTCGAACATAAATCAAACACAATCTACACTTTCAGATCTCTTGCGGATGTTTCCGCTTTTCAGCTTCATTCATTTTCTGCTTGGATACGACAAGGGAAGGCAAACCCCCTGTTCAGTGTGTTTTCTGCTTGGATACGACAAGGGAAGGCAAACCCCCTGTTCAGTGTGTCTCATCTAAACATCTCTTCCATTCAACACATAAAATCTTTCAGTTATCAGGGAGAGGTTGTTCAGATTTCGGCGGGGTTTTGTGCAGGAATCTGTTTAAAAGGTTTCTTATACAATAGGAACATTGATGTTTTCTTTCCGAGTAAAGGTTGAAGAAATTGGTGTTTGTATTGAACTGTTGTGCTACATGTGTTTGTTTAATGAGACGGACATTACATCTCGCTAAACCCTACATCTTAGAAAATATTCGATTCACGTGAATCTCGCTTGTAGAATAAATGATGTTCAAAGCTTGTTAGCTTTATATCCAAGAAAGTTTCAACTTTCCAACGTGTCTTTTCATGCTGTACATAAGACAGTCAAACTGACAGAAATAGCTTAATTTGTCTTTTCTACGTTTCCTTTGAAATATTTCGCGAGATAAAAACGCATTAAAAATATCTAATCTTTGTTTTTGTATTTTAGTCAGACGTTTCATATCTTATGTTATTTCTTAAAAATACTCCAAAAGCTTCAGTTCTGCGCCTACTTTGCAGAAATCACTTTATCCAAAGTGAACACAAGTTGTATTAATCGCCAGAGTTTGTGAAATCTCTGTATGACAGTTGTGGTTTTAAGCAGTCACACAGAAGAGTTAAAGAAGGTGTGTGATTTGTACGGTAATTACTATTGTTCTTGAGGTGGAATATATTTGTTTAGTTTTACCTTATGGGCGATGATTGGTTACTTGTCTTTCATAGACTATAAATATAAATACATATAACTTCATAAAGAAGTAACTTAGGCTTATTATTATATTACCACGTGTTATGTGTCAAGTTATGGTATTCATATTATATTACCACGTGTTATGTGTCAAGTTATGGTATTCATATTATATTACCACGTGTTATGTGTCAAGTTACGGTATTCATATTATATTACCACGTGTTATGTGTCAAGTTACGGTATTCATATTATATTACCACGTGTTATGTGTCAAGTTACGGTATTCAGGGTTAAGAAATGAAAGGATTTACGTTCTAACGTCACGTATGTTTATCTGAATCATAAATTTTCCTGCACGAGGTCGAAATACGATACCACTGAAGAAGAACAAGCGTGAAACATACGTCCTTAGGATGAGTGATACGAGAAATGACCCAAGTTTGGGATACAACCATTAAGATGAGTGAAACGAGAAATCGCCCAAGTTTGGGATACAACCATTAAGATGAGTGAAACGAGAAATTGCCCAAGTTTGGGATACAACCATTAGGATGAGTGATACAACCATTAAGATGAGTGAAACGAGAAATGACCCAAGTTTAGAATACAACCATTAGATGAGTGATACGAGAAATGACCCAAGTTTGGGATACAACCATTAAGATGAGTGAAACGAGAAATCGCCCAAGTTTGGGATACAACCATTAAGATGAGTGAAACGAGAAATCGCCCAAGTTTGGGATACAACCATTAGGATGAGTGATACGAGAAATGACCAAAGTTTGGGATACAACCATTAGGATGAGTGATACGAGAAATGACCCAAGTTTGGGATACAACCATTAGGATGAGTGAAACGAGAAATGATGCAAGTTTGGGATACAACCATTAGGATGAGTGATGCGAGAAATGACCCAAGTTTGGGATACAACCATTAGGATGAATGAAACAAGAAATCGCCCAAGTTTGGGATACAACCATTAGGATGAGTGAAACGAGAAATCACTAAAGTTTGGGATACAACCATTAGGATAAATGATGCGAGAAATGACCCAAGTTTGGGATACAACCATTAGGATGAATGAAACAAGAAATCGCCCAAGTTTGGGATACAACCATTAGGATGAATGAAACAAGAAATCGCCCAAGTTTGGGATACAACCATTAGGATGAATGAAACGAAAAATCGCCCAAGTTTGGGATACAACCATTAGATGAGTGATACGAGAAATGACGCAAGTTTGGGATATAACCATTAAGATGGGTGAAACGAAAAATCGCCCAAGTTTGGGATACAACCATTAAGATGAGTGAAACGAAAAATCGCCCAAGTTTGGGATACAACCATTAGATGAGTGATACGAGAAATTACCCAAGTTTGGGATATAACCATTAAGATGAGTGAAACGAAAAATCGTCCAAGTTTGGGATACAACCATTAAGATGAGTGAAACGATAAATCGCCCAAGTTTGGGATACAACCATTAGATGAGTGATACGAGAAATTACCCGAGTTTGGGATACAACCATTAAGATGAGTGAAACGAAAAATCGCCCAAGTTTGGGATACAACCATTAGGATGTATGAAACAAGAAATCGCCCAAGTTTGGGATTCAACCATTAGGATGAGTGAAACGAGAAATGAAATAGGCCTTAGTATTGTACGATATTAACTAACCTGATGACTAGTTATTTACATTTCTTCATCATAAATTATGTCCATTTACTAACGTGTTGTGTAGAATAGCTAGCTTGGGTAATTGTACAACTTAGCAACTTTTATTGTCATCATTGGATGAGACAGTACAACTTAGAAACTTATTTTTGAAGTCATGATTGGATAAAACAGTAGTATATGATACTATATTGTATACTATTATAATTCATTATATAAATCTTTGATAGATTGTTTAGGCAGACGACAGGCGGAAGACTTTCGAAACGTCGTCCTCTACATTTGTAGGTTTCCACAACAGGCAGTTGTTGTCCATTTGAAACTTAAATTCATTAGAGAGTTTTGTGATGTTTTTCGTCACTAAGTTGATGACGTCTGATAGATTAAACACATTCAGCCATGCCCACAGTCTTTCATAAAACTGAGCCTCGACCTTACCATTCGGTGGTCAGTCATGGACGGTAGATGGACAAGGGCGGTATCGCCCGTACTCACCATTCAGTTTCACTCTTTTTCTTGTCGCATTATTTCGGTTCTGATGGTCGAGTTAAGTCAGTGAAGGGTCAGAAACAACATCTCCCCTTCCTTCCGTGCAAAGTACCTATATATTTTATCTAAGCTTGACTGCTGTTTTCTCCAGTAACGAAATAGTTTAAGTAAATAACAAGATATTAACCACAACTAACTTTTTAAACTTTTGTTCATGATTGCTACGATACAAATACGAAACCTTTTGACTCATCCAAAAGTTAGTTTAACAGTTTCTTTGTCTTCTTGATATCTCATAAGGTAAGTTTTGACATACATTAATATCTGCTGAACTGAAAAGTAATTAAAACTCTTGTGAAACTTTTACTTCCGTTACGCTGGGACATCAGAAACATCAACGAGGAATTAATTTTCAGAAAACGTTTTATTTTTCTCTTTCTTAGAATCACAGGATGGAAGATGGCGACTTGGACATCATAAACATCAAGGGGAAAGGCTTTCAACAGTTACCAGAGTACTTGGTTCCTGATCGTTTCAACAGGGCTGAGACAAGTCTTCCGCGAAATCTATCTCTTAAGCCATCCCACGTGCTTACAGATGTAAGTATAGATACACGAGAAATGATCTCACTAAAAAGATGATCCTTTACGTGTGTGTATGTATTAGTCACTTATTACCTTCCACAAAGCAGGGTATGCAATTAGCGTCTAATGAGGACATTAGGGGTTTAATAACAGGAGAAAGAAGTAAGGGGAACATTATCGAACAATGCATTTTACATAGTTTTTTCTGTCCTTCATGGATACCATCAACAGTTTAAATAATTAGGATGTTGTAAGGTATCTTTTTTGGTATAAATTGGACTGTTAAGTGTAGACTTACTATAGACATACTAAGGAATATGAGTATAGACCTAATAATAGACTTACTATGGAATATGAGTGTAGACTTACTATGGAACGTGAGTATAAACTTACTTTGGAACATGAGTGTAGACTTACTATGGAACTTGAGTATAGACTTATTATGGAACATGAGTATAAACTTGATATGGAATATGAGTATAGACTTACTGTGGGACATGAGTATCAACTTCGGAATATGAATACAGTACCCTACAATGGAGATTGAGTGTAGACTTACTATAGAGTGTAAGTGTAGACGTACCGTGGTATGCAATTAAAGACCTACAACGGAGTGTAAGTGCAGACTTATCATGGAGTGTAACTGTAGTCTTACTATTGAGTGTGAGTGTAGATTTACTATGGAATGTGAGTGTAGACTTACTATGAAGTGTTAGTGTAGACTTACCGTGGAGTGTGAGTGTAGACTTACTGTGATATGTAAGTATAGACTTACCGTGGAGAGTGAGTGTAGACTTACTATAGAGTGTGAGTGTAGACTTACCGTGGGGTGTGAGTATAGACTTAGTATGAAGTGTTAGTGTAGACTTACTATAGAGTGTGAGTGTAGACTTACTATGGAATGTAAGTGTAGACTTACCGTGGGGTGTGAGTATAGACTTAGTATGAAGTGTAAGTGTAGACTTACTATTAAGTGTAAATGTAGATTTAGTATAGAGTGTGAGTGTAAACTTACTGTGGAATGTGAGTATAGACTTACCGTGGTTAGTGAGTGTAGACTTACTATAGAGTGTAAGTGTAGACTTACCGTGGAGGGTGAGTGTAGATTTACTATGGAATGTGAGTGTAGACTTACTATGAAGTGTTAGTGTAGACTAACTATGGAATGTGAGTATAGACTTACTATGGAATGTGAGTGTAGACTTACTATGGAATGTGAGTATAGACTTACTATGGAGTGTAAGTGTAGACTAACTATGGAATGTGAGTGTAGACTTACTATGGAGTGTAAGTGTAGACTAACTATGGAATGTGAGTGTAGACTTACTATGAAGTGTTAGTGTAGACTAACTATGGAATGTGAGTATAGACTTACTATGAAGTGTTAGTGTAGACTAACTATGGAATGTGAGTATAGACTTACTATGGAGTGTAAGTGTAGACTAAGTATGGAATGTGAGTATAGACTTACTATGAAGTGTTAGTGTAGACTAACTATGAAGTGTTAGTGTAGACTAACTATGGAATGTGAGTATAGACTTAATATGGAGTGTAAGTGTAGACTAACTATGGAATGTGAGTATAGACTTACTATGAAGTGTTAGTGTAGACTAACTATGGAATGTGAGTATAGACTTACTATGGAGTGTAAGTGGAGACTTACTATAGAGTGTAGATTTACTATGGAATGTGAGTGTAGACTTACTATGAAGTGTTAGTGTAGACTAACTATGGAATGTGAGTATAGACTTACTATGAAGTGTAAGTGTAGACTTACTATGAAGTGTTAGTGTAGACTAACTATGGAATGTGAGTATAGACTTACTATGGAGTGTAAGTGCAGACTTACCGTGGAATGTGAGTGTAGACTTACTATGAAGTGTTTGTGTAGACTAACTATGGAATGTGAGTATAGACTTACTATGGAGTGTAAGTGTAGACTTACCGTGGAATGTGAGTGTAGACTTACTATGAAGTGTTAGTGTAGACTAACTATGGAATGTGAGTGTAGACTTACTATGGAGTGTAAGTAGACTCGCCGCACTTCGAAGTTCAGTAACGAAATGTGATAAGTGAGGAGGTGTGAACGTTTTTGCTTGTTTTTCACGGGCTGTACGTATTCCAAGATTGTTATTCGTGTATCGTCGTTTGACATATTTCGTAACCAGACGGATGAGGGACTTTCGAAAGTGTATAAGGAGTTGGATTTATATTTGTCAGGTGAAAAAGATATATTTTGGCTATGTATGGGTGTATATTTTCAGTTATACTACATATGAAAACAGTTACTAAAGACGTCATCTGTAGATTCGTGTAAAACTTAATTTTATTATATTTTTTCTTCTCTTCTTAGTGGTTTCATTGGGTTTTCAAGTGAACATATTAAGGTTAGTTTTAAGGTAAGAACAGCTGTATAAAATTATATATCTAAATATGACTAACTTTCGAGGTGATGTTCAATATTTTCAATTTATTTAATTTAATTTATAGCAGTCTGGGGTTATCATTTGTGTCTAATGTTTTGCATCTTTTTTTTTTTCATATACTTTTCCAGGTTCTCGGAGTTTGGAGTACAAATTACATTCCTAGAGGCACGCGGTTCGGACCTCTGGTGGGAAAAATCTACAACAACGATAATGTCCCAGCTGAAGCTAAAAGCGAGTACTTTTGGAGGGTAGGTGTCAATGTTCCTCTTAAAAAAATAGATATCGAAATGACATTAAAAAACTGCAAAGTGCTTATATTGATCAAACACATTTGATCTGGTCATTAGTGTCACGTTTTCTCACAAGGTGTACAATGTGTAATACTAACCCTAACACAAATCTTCATAAAACAAATAAAAACAACTTAGTATAGCGCCATCTACATTCTATTCTCTATAACCTAATCACATGATTTTCGGTGCCGTGTTTGATTATTATTCATAGTTTACCCTATATTTTATTTCAGTTGGTTTAGCGTGAAATATTATATCGTAGAAAGCATCATGGAAGTAACAGTTTATAGAGTTGGATTAAGGCAAGGCTATTGGCGCTGCCAACTAACCAAAAGTAAAGAGTTCTGGTCCCATTATTGTTAACATTCACATTTATTGCTGAGTTAACTGATAAATCCTGACATGGTTTATTTTCTAGGTTTATCAAAACTCCGACTCCTACTTCCACGTCGACGGATTAGACGTCCGAAAGGTTAACTGGATGTATTATGTCTGTCCAGCTTACTCCAGCGAGAGTCAGAACCTCGTGGCATGTCAGATCATGGATCAGATCTACTTCTATACCACCAAAACGATCGTTCCAAATCAGGAACTCCTCGTGCGGTACTGTTCTTCGAAGGGAAGTCTGACTCGTAAAAGAATTCGTAAGTTAGTCTTATCGCCTCTGTTCCGTTAGTCTGGATAAAACAATTATGTAAGTTAGGCTTATCACCTCTATTCCGTTAGTCTGGATAAAACAATTATGTAAGTTAGGCTTATCGCCTCTGTTCCGTTAGTCTGGATAAAACAATTATGTAAGTTAGGCTTACCGCCTCTATTCCGTTAGTCTGGAGGAAAGAATTCGTAAGTTATGCTTGTCGCTTCTGTTCCGTTAGTCTGGATAAAATAATTCTTAAGTTAGGCTTATCGCCTCTGTTCCGTTAGTCTGGATAACGTGTTCAACATACTGTTACGACAGCGGAAGTCACGTGACGCTGGTAACACGTCATGAGTTTCTAGGAGGATCATGACTGTTCCTGGCCACTCTAGTCTTTTCAAAGCGCTCTCTATTTTAGTATATAAGCCCGGCAAATAAAGCGGAAATATAATTGCAGATAGAGAGATAGAGACAGATCATTGAGTCAAGCGAGCGGTAGTGACCGTAACTAATGTGCGTGAATCGTTGTGAATTATAGCGTGTGTTTAAGTTGAAATGACCGTGGAAATTCTGTGTATTGCAAAGTTGTATTG